>NW_026705862.1:300000-394011 GCF_029867415.1 Vicia villosa | reverse complement strand
AGATGTTTATCAAGTCGCAGGATGCTCGGAATCGCTACCATAGGCGTCACGGTTTTCCTTCCATAAAAAACTGTTCGATTATATTAATTCGTGTACCATAAATTAATTCTGAATATATATTTACATTTATATTGATATGTTGAAGCTTTCTGGACAGTTAATTGAGTTTTGGTTGTTGTTTGGAGAATCCACCATTGTTAGGTTTTCGGAGCTTTGTTTTAGGATCTAGAATTACAGATAAAATTGGAGGAAACCGATGGTGCCAATGGATTCGGAAGGCGATTTTAAGTCGGACTATGTCTTTGTAATTTATTTATTAGTCGTGCTTGCTTGGACTGGAGGTCGCATGGAGCCATGGCCATTCGTGAACAGCTTCGGCGAAGAAGAAGGGTAGCAGCGTGCGCTGCCCGTTTTGAATTTCATTCCGTCATTGTATTTTATATAATAGTCCAAAATCACGCTTTTAGCATGAATGTTGTGCAGCACGTTTGGCTATGGGAATTTACTGGGAATCGAAGGGACCTGGGTTCGATCCCAGCGTCCCACCTATATTTTCATTATTTTCTTTGCTACAGATCCAGTGCATGCATCTTCGCCACAGCGCATCGTACACCTTCACATCTCACCACAAGATCACGCCACTTCATATCTGATGCCCACGAATACAAGGGTGCATACCATAGTCACTCAGTCCAGCCACATACGGTCATAACCAGGTTTTTTTACATTTTTATTTGTTATTTATTTTGTTATTTGAATAATTAGATTTAAATATTAGTTAATATTGTTTATATATAATCTAATTAAAATTAAGATTAGAATAATGCAATTAAGATTAGGCTAATAATTGACATTAGGATTATTTCCCATTGTTTTTCCCGATTAATGTCGATTTAATTTAATTAATCTTCTTTAACTATAAAAATCACAAAAAAACCCTAGGGCGGTGATATAAGATATTAGGGTTTGCCCGATCCCATGAGTTTTTTAGCCGAAATCTTAGAATTTAATTTATTATTCGTTTCGACCGTATTAATCGGTCGCGATGGGTAATAATCGATCATTTAAAGGATATAATAAAAATAACAGTCATTTGGCTAAAGGGTTTCAACCATCTTATTGGTTGCGATGATTAGTCTATTTCTCTCATTCCAATTCGTTGTTCTTTTTAATCGAATCAATCGATTACGAGGGGTAACGATACAAATTAATTCATTAAAAATTATAAAAAATACTATTATTCGTTATTAGTAATAATCAAATCAATTGATTAAAATTGGTAACGATACAACTTCAAATCTGTTAACTACGGCGATTGAATCTATTGATCGTTGCGGTTAATAGTGCTAAATCAAACCAGGGTTGTACGCCCAAAACTTTTAAAACACACTAAACCACGATACTACAGTTTTTCAACACTGCGATGTTCACAACTGCGATAAGGTAATTCAAAATACCTTCGAACATTTGCATTTCAAAACAACTTCAAATACAATCAAATTCAATTCCAAGGCGTACAACCCTGTGCCCGAACTACGTTGACTCTGATTCTCCATAAGGAGATACGTAGGCACTTGGCAACAAGGCGAGTCCCCTTCCTCCATATTCTAATCATGTTCAATTATTTGTCTTAACCCTATTGACTGTCTGTCATCTTTCTTTATGTTAGTCATAAACCTTTATCTTTAAATGTTAGCCTTTAGGAAAGGGTTGAGGGTGCCTAACACCTTCCCTCGACCTGAATATAGTATCTTACCCTGATCTCTTAACTACGTAAGGTTTCCTATTCGCCTTGGTAGAATAGGTGGCGACTCTAAAGCTAAATTTTTAGGCAGGTTGCTACACACGCAGCCATCCAAATATCCAAACAAATGGCCACCGCACATTCCCATTGTCTAAGTCGCGGTTGTCATAACTTTCCAGTATTCCTTCGACTTCCGAATGAGCTCGTTGTTGCAGTCGTTATGGTTTCCCATAAGCAAACGCATAGTTACGGCCATCCTTGTGACAATCTCATTCATCTGGAAGTGAAATGTGAAATAGTTAACAAAGATTATTTTCGGGGTTAAATGGTGATAATTTATTGTAAACACAACACATCAGAATTGCCATATAATCATACCACACCAAGAGTGTTGCTTGTGAAGTTGTTCTGCATGTTCATCCACTCTACCACCCATAGTGCAGAGCTGTCGCTGCCAATACAACACAACGGGTTCAGTTTGACCAATTGTATATGGAAAGTGATTGTCGATTGGAAGAAATTTGATACCTGGTTCCACAGTTTGGGATCCCCCTTGCCTCCACAATATCCCAGTATTCAAAGTCCGTCATCACGTGGAGTGAGAATGAAATTTCATACACCGTTTCCACCAGCTTATTTAGCGCAGCTCCCTGATAAATTAAGAAGATATAGCTTATTATAGCTTCTTTTCTCAAACATGTGATTATAAAATTCACTTATACTCACGATGTTTCTGATGGTGGACCTTCTTTCTGCGACCACGTCCTCGGTCAGGTGCGAGTCCAAATGATAGATCTTGCGATCATCTAATGAAATGACCATGAGGTACCAGTGTCCACGCTGGTCTTCTACTGGGACATAAATCTATAACGTATATCAAATTTTTGAACAAATCCGTTAATTGGCTTATGTAAAAAAGGAGGCAGTGCATACAACATCTAACGATTAGAGACAATTAAATGAAACATTCTACCAATCTCAGGTGATCAAAACGAACAGCCCAGTCATCTTTGTAAAACATGTGTAATTCCTCATGACCATTATTTTTAACAACATCTTCCTACAACCAACAGATAGTTTAATACATTAGCATGTGATTATCACTTATTAGTAAAGACTCATGTAAAATAAGCATCATGAATAATTTGGAGTTTATGGTAATTACCGCGAACGACGGAGGCAGGCACCATAAATTTTTGCATACGTTTTGGTGTTGTGACCACATCACCTTCAACGCCATCATCAGTATAATCTGTTCCAAGGTTGGAATTCATTTACACCAGTAACTAGTTAGCCAACAAACATAATACGTAAAATGATGGGTATGTGTATAGGTTAGAAATGTACCTCACTTGAAACCAACATTCCTGGACACATACACTCAAAATCAGCTCTGGTGTACGCTGTCCTACCAACCCTGAATATTGTATCACTGAAATACAACAACGGTTGTTAGTCATTGTTAAAGAGATTTCATAATAAGGTAATAAAATTCATGTCCACGTACGATGAGTCAAAGTCTTCTTGGAAGACATACGCACACACCCTGATTTCCGTTTGATCCAGTTTCATATCAGGGGAGGTCTTAACCGCGCATCTGAAATGCTGCTTAATATAGGACTTGTTAAGAATATCATACACAATCGACATAAACATTGTTCTTTCATAAGTACTGCTTAATGAATTTTGATTACCTTCGGGACCATTAAACCAGTACTGTTTCTGAATGCATTAGTCCTCCCAATAGCAACAGCTTTTTTAGCTCTACCGCCCGGAGATTGTCGTTTGACACCGAGTGATCTGGGAGTGGTTGCAGCTTTTCTCTGCAAGTTGCCAATAGCATTACCTGTAGGCCTCGACCCCTCTCCTGGTGATGGTGTGAATGAGAGCTTTCGACCCTTGGGAGTTGTTGATGTCGTCATCAGCTCCTTGTTTATTGAAATAAATATTAGAACAAATAATTTGAATAACATGGTAAATCAAGTGTTTAAAGTTTAAACAACATTAACGTAAAACCATGCAAATATATGAGTGGAAGGCATGTCACCTTTGCATTAAACCTTCGGCTATAATCACTACTGAATGGCTTGTTGGTGTTGTCTGCAACTTCTTTCCCACCCCTGTTTGAATCGGCATCAATGTATGGAAGTTTCCCATAGCTTGTGTTTTGCCGTTTGCAAACAGTATCGGTACGTACGTAGTTGTTATGGGAGACTGTTCTTTTTTTAGCATTCATTCTTTCCTCGGAGTCGTAGTCAGATATGTTTATTGTACCAAAGTTCTTCAGCTTCTCCATCCCTCTGTCCATCATCTTTTCTTTGCCCCGATCATTTCCATCATCTTCTGCATCAGGGGAATATCCAGAGCTAGCATGGACAACTTTGTCTTTGAACCTTGGGCTACGCATTTCCCCACCTACTTTTTTTAGTATCTCTTTTTGATTGAACACAAGTTTGGTCATCATGTCGTTGTGAGAAATCTCCAGAATATCTATCCTGAAACTTAGTTTCTGCATCATACACAATGGTTGAACCATATCAGTAGTTATATAACACAAAAGTTCAACATAAAACGTTTCAACACAACTCTTATATCTCTTTTTTTATAAGCAATGGATTTTATTACTCAGCACCAGTAGTGCATTTCCACATTACAGAGTTGTATGAATATTACAACTCTTATATAGTTATATACTTATATTTTAAAAGCATGTTGGTTTCAAAAATGTTTACCTCCACGGCATCCAACACATCAGCTAACGTGACTTCTTTGGAGCTTACATCAGGTTTAAATGAGTCGTGATCTACATCTTGTCCAACCCTTGGAATGGTTGATGAACAAATCCTCTCGCCCATCTTTGAGGAGTTTTTGTCACCATCCCTACATAAACACCACAACCTTTATTACTTATGTACATGAACATATAAAAATGTAACACATAAAGACATACTAATAAATATTATTAAGAAGGAAAACTTGCATTCCGTTGTCTTTTGAATGGCCAGGGATCAACACAAAGTCGTTGCATCTTGTTGGTTCCATTGATAATGAGTGCTCTCTTGCTTGTTGTTTTTTTTTATAGAACTTGCTTGTTGTTGATGTTGCTAATATAAAGAAAATAAGGAGAAACGTAGAGTAATGATGTAGAGACTAATCTCGATACCTATTCCATCAAATCACTTAATTACCATTTAATGTGGAATTGACCCAAGCTATCACAATTGCATAAAGTAAATCAGTTGATATCTTAATATAATATTAAGACCTGTTTGATATGCTACTTGCACATGAGATATTAATATTGTAATCACATACATACCATAAGGTTGAAACTAATGATACATTATATATATATATATATATATATATATATATATATATATATATATATATATATATAATGAGGTGCACACCACTCCATCCATAATCAAATATCCCATACACATATAGGGATCAAATGAAAGGTACTACAAACGACAAACGAGTTTCATAAAATGGAACTTATACACATGCAACGCCATGCAACTAAGCTAAAAACACAACAACGATTAAGACCGTAGTCACTACATTGAGACTTGAATCAATCTAAAAAATGGAACACCGTCCACATTGTTATTATATACATTCACTTAACATGTTCATTAGCTAAAACTTGGTTACTGAGGAGCCTGTTTTCTGCTTTCAAAGTAGCAATCTCCATGTTCAGTTCAAAGTTTGCATCCCTCGCATTTTGAAGTTCTTCCGATAGTATTTGGACGTTATAGTAGTTGTAATCACGAATCCTTCTACCTGTTGCGCAAAGCAAACGACGCATTAACAGCACCGCAACATCTTCCTTCGCGTCATAGTCGGTCTTCGCAAAACGGCCAACTGAAACCATAGATTTGGAAAACAAAGGACTACACAAACAAGCATGATACCTTAAAAATTGGAAACCATGTTCAACCTTGACTTCGTGTAGATTGTATACCGGTACAAGGATTCTCATACGGTTGCAAACTACCTCTACCTGTTTTTGTATGCTATTTTGTAGAACGATATCCTCCGCGTCTGTCTCCTCGGCCAAGTTCGACAAAACCGTAGCTTGTAATACAAATAAAAAAGGTTCATAAAGGTTAATAAAGGCCATACATAGTTACATATCATGGTTATCGTTTAATATTATAAGCAACGTATATATACTACATAACATAAGGTTGTATTGTATCAACTTACACGACAGATCTTGAGAAGGCTGAACTTTGTCGTCTGCATACGAACACTCTTCAGATTCGCACGAGTTGATGTTGTGATGTTGTTCATAGACACGACCTACTTGTTTGCAATATTCCGTGTATGCCCTTTCAGCTTGCTCAAGGCTGTAATATTTGCCATGTGCGTTGTTACTCCATTTGTTAACTTGAGCAAAACATTCAGGCCACGACAAATATATACCTGGGTTACGACCTTCAAAAACTACGTATACTTTCTCCATTATCACCCAGGTCACAGTGGATCCCTTGTCTGTTTTGAGTGGATGAAGTTTACCAGCTTTCAAGTTTAAGTAGATGAAGTTGAGTAAATGAGAGCAATAACTGAGGTAGGGTGGTAGTAGTTGGCCATGGGTTAATTACTTGAGCGGTTGAGTATGGTAGTAATTGATATGATAGTTTAATATTGAGGAATGACATTATTACACCCAAATTTGACAATTACACACTATTTTGATACGGTTTGCTTTTTTATTTTATTTAATAGTTATTATAGCATTATTTGAATAACATGAAACTATGAATAATAATATGAATAAAATTAAATAAATAAAGTTTTGTACTCTTTTGTATTAATGAATAATATGTCACAAAATAAGTATAGTTAGATTGAAAAATATATGTTAGTAATTAAGTAATACTAATTAATCATAATATAAGCATAAAATATGGATCTAAAAATAAAAGCCATTTTAGAGAGTTGACCCCCCTAAAACGGTCCTAAATTGGAAGACCCAATTGAGATTAATTTTGATATATATAAAATCAGTGACGGAGTCCGATATTTTGTGAGAGCAATATATTCATGTAGTGTAATAAAAGAGTTTTTATTTTCTAAGCTTAAATATACATCGTACGTATATTAAATATATATCATACATATATTTTATTATGAGATTTAATTTTGAAAAATATTTAATAATTTTGTAATTTTTATTTGTATAATTTTCTCAATGTTATTATAAACAAAATTATTTATCTATCCATCTCTTTTTATATATAAATATAAATAATAATGATATGAATAGTTGTTTGTTTGCCATCTTTGATGATAATGTTGTAATGTTAAAATAAAAATATACAACATAATCTTATTTTTGAAAATTTAATTAAGAATTATTTTAAATTTAAGCATAAAACCAACTTGTCTCTAATTTAGTAGGACATATATGATTTTTATAATAAAAAACTTACTATCATTTATAATGAAACCTTAAATAATTATTCATATACCATGTGAATTCATATTTATAACAAAAATACTTTTTTGATTAGTTAATGCGTTATTCAATTTTAATTAAATATTTCTTATCAATGGTTAAATAATTAGTGAGCATTGCTATTTCTTACGATAAACTTCTAAACAAAACGCAAGAATACATGTGGCAAACTATTACTAAGAGCATGATTATCGGTAAAATTACAAGGTTTCTACACAGTTTTTTATGCTACCGTGTCAGGAGTTATTGGATAATTGAATGGAATCAAAGTTCTTTAGTTTAACAAAGTTGTTACAGTAAAGAACGCTTCTACACTTCCTTTTCAATTATTTTCTTCTTTTTCTTTTAAATTTTTATTAAAAGTGTCCAAATTAATCCAAATGTCAATATATTATATAATTTAGTAGGACTCATTTTAAAGTTTTTGAAGAAGCATATGGATATTTGAAAAATATAGTTGAGTTGTTTAAAAAATTGGAAAAAGTGAAATAATATAAAAAATTATGTAGGACCCATTTAAAGAACTCATATGAGTATAATTGGTGTGGATGCTCTAATAGATGTGGCAGTAAAATATTGATAACAAAACATGGGTTGGATGGTTATATGTCAGTAAGAAACATGGGTGGATGGTTTTTAAAATGGATCATCCAATTACATGAAGACACCTCATTTTCTTCACTTTCTTGCAAGTTTTTCTTCGTAAGTTTTAGTATTTTCCATATATATATATATATATAGCACTCATATATTTTTTAGAAAACATAGTGGGTGCAAATTAGGGAGAGAGTTTCAGTGCACCTAGCTCCATCCCTGTATAAAACTGAAAAAGACACCCGTGAATGAACAATTTTATTCCAATACTACATGTCGACCTCACTGCATTGACTGTTTCACTATATTGAGTGTTGCAGTAGTTATATTATTCTTTTGAATGAACAACTCAACTGCACCTGTTTGAAACTGTTCCCTAACCGTGTGTGTATAAATGTCAAGCCAGCTGAGTGTTTCATTTTATATCTGCGAAGGTTTGCTGAAGAAGGAGAAATGAATCACGGAAGCAGGTAATAAGTTATAAAATAGTTTGGTTGTTTGTTATACAAATGTTTTTGAAATGCATCTGTTGTAATATGTTACATATTGCAGTTCAAATGAATCATCAGATGATGGTGGAGCTGATGGATACTACTGGGAGGAAACCATTACATCAGGCTACACTGCAAGCCGAAATGTTCTTGTAAGTATATACATGTTATTCAATATGCTGCTTCCATGTTTCATTAACACTAACTCAGGTGTTGTAATCATATATTCTGCAGCATATTCCAAGGAGAGTCTGTAGGTCCTGTAGCTTTTTCTCTTCAATGATAGAATTGTGTGATTATGATACAGGACTTACACATGATTGCATCATCCAGAGTGAAACTCTTGACGGTGTAGAGTATCTGTATATAGGGGAGGGGTGGTACCAATTTGCAAGGAAGAAAGTATTCAGGAGAGGTGATCGGGTAGGTTTTACCGTTTCACTGGTTCCTAATAGGTTGTACGTGAAATTGTTGAATCGTTGAAGGTGACATGTTTCGCGGTGTAAAATCAAAAGGCTGGAAAACTTAATGTTTATGGGTCGCCGTATCTAAGTATGTAATAATGTGAACTGTAGTGTTATGTAGCAGTCACAATAGTCGTGTTATATGTAACGCAAATCCGCGTTGTGTCGCGGCGGCGGCCAGTGCTGGGTGTTGGTTTTGACGTTGTCGTGATCCCAAATGTGTTTTATGTTCTTAAATATTAGTGATGAATGAGCAATATTTTATTTTGTGTATTGGAGCATTGATTTTTACTTTGTTGAATAGCATATTGAATTGTTTTTACTTTGTTTTGTTTAAACTATTTTTTATAAAAAGAATTTTAACACATAAATGTATAACTATAAAAATATAAATACTTTAGCTATTTTAAGTTTAATATTTAAGTTATAAGTTGGATTTAAAATTTTTATTATTATTATTATTATTTAACTTTAAATCTGAATCGTAAAAGATAGAGATATTTAACTTATATTTTAATATTTATAAATTTTTACATTTAAGTTATATTTTTAATTTTTTTATTCTTTATAAATTATTTGTATAAATTTATTTATATTTATTTTTATATATTCGGACATTATATTATCATTAATATTTTCTTTTATTATTATGATTACCTAAATATTACATCTTTATATATTATTTATATAATTATTATTAATAGTTGTGGATGAATATTATATTATTATTATGATTATTATATTTATTTTTAATATAGGGT
Organism: Vicia villosa; assembly: GCF_029867415.1. Taxonomy (NCBI): domain Eukaryota; kingdom Viridiplantae; phylum Streptophyta; class Magnoliopsida; order Fabales; family Fabaceae; genus Vicia; species Vicia villosa. The sequence goes on along the minus strand of NW_026705862.1, from coordinate 384,487 downwards.
TAAATTAGTAAAAGCCAAAATTAGGGTTTCTTATAAACTCCCTATGTTAAGAGTAAATTTTCAAAATTAAAAAAATATTAAGAACTAAAATTTATACTAAAAAAACAAATAAATATTAAACGTTATACAATTATAATAATGACAAAATTAAAATAATAATTATTACATATAATTACTATGTATAACTCCTATAATAATTTGTAATTAAAATTGATAAAAGTTAGAATAAAAGTTTGTACGAATTATATTATTTTTACAAATTAAATCAATTTTATATAAAGAATTTTAACTATACTATGCTTTATATTTCCAACCTTTATGTTACTTTTGTAGAATACTTATTTTACTAAGCCCAAAATTCCAGTTTGCATGTGTTAACCCTTGCCACATACGTCCACTAAAATGAAAATGGTTAGAGCTCCATCCCATGCAAAATCAACACTACAAAGTTTAACCACTGCATAATAGTAGACATGCAGTAATATTCATACAATCATAAAAGAGCAGCAGCTCTAAAGTTCAAAATACACCATTAGACCATTACACATATAGTTCACACATGAAGTCTTCAACAACATTTATAATACTCCAACAAAATCTAACTGAAACTGATTAGACTATTAACCAAACTGAACCAACACCGTCACTTGCGACCCACCAAGTATGAACCAAAACAACCACCTGCTGCACGGATACATTATCGACCCAGAATTATCATCTCTCCACACAGACCAATATCCTTGTGGCTGGAGGGTATCTGATGCAGAAAGACAAAACATCACCTACTCTCAGATCACGGTCTTTTGCAAAGCGGTACCAATCACGGCAAAGATACTTTTCCACCTCATCGTCCCGTCCCCCCATTTCACACTGGTAGGTTTCTCCCGTGTCGGTGTCAAAAAGTTCAATCGTATCCTGGGGGGCGGACAAACAGGTCCTTATCACATGTCTTGGAATTTGCTGCACATATTCAATTTAATGAAATCATTTACCGTCAAATAACAGAACTAATCAATATCATTATAATTTGTCAATATGCAACTTACAAGCACATTATTCCTGACAGTCTTAGTCTTCCCCGGCTTCACCACTAGCTCCCAGGTGATCTCTTTACTTTCAAACTCAGTGTTTTCCTCCCTTTCTTCATCACTATATTCACATTACACGCAACATAGTCAACTTAAAGTTAACACACTTTATAATAAAACAACCACTTTGGTTAACATGATGTGATAATAATCGTGAGTCGTGACCTCAAAATACCATCAGTACACCGTAAGAATAGTGACTAATAAAACAGCTTACCATGTCGTATCTGCAACAGCACGTTGAGTATCATCCTTAGCAGTTTTGCTTGTTTCAACATCATCTTTACTTCCTTCACCACCCGATCCCAGCACTTCCTCCTTACCCGGTTCCTTGTCTTCAACATCATCTTTACTTTCTTCACCACCCGATCCCAGCACTTCCTCCTTACCCGGTTCCTTGTCTTCAACATCATCTTTACTTCCTTCACCACCCGATCCCAGCACTTCCTCCTTACCCGGTTCCTTGTCTTCAACTTCATCTTTACTTCCTTCACCACCCGATCCCAGCACTTCCTCCTTACCCGGTTCCTTGTCTTCAACTTCATCTTTACTTCCTTCACCACCCGATCCCAGCACTTCCTCCTTACCCGGTTCCTTGTCTTCAACTTCATCTTTACTTCCTTCTCCACCCGATCCCAGCACTTCCTCCTTACCCGGTTCCTTGTCTTCAACTTCATTTGTACTTTCCACATAACACATTCCCAGCATCTCCAAACAGTATTCTTCATATGACAACGTTTTCCTGGTCTCTTTTGTTCGCATAAATCGGTCGGCCTCATAATGCAGATAACCGTTGTACAACCTTTCCCTGACGTCTTCGTCAAAGTGTAGCTTCTTCAGATTTCGAGATCTGCATAAAATAACACATGTAACAAACATTATTTATACACCATGCATATTCCAGTTAATAACAATTGTGTTTATCTCTACCTCTTCCATTAAATAAAATCTTACAGCTTTCTTTATATATCATGATCAAGAAAAAGACAGTACTTACTTATCATGACACATGCAGATATCATGAACAATAAATCTGAATCGAAAACACGACCACTACATGCTGTACTCAGCAAAACTTTTGCATAAGTAGCAACATAGTCATAATCAGTCAATACTCAATGTATATATTGGAACAACAGAACCACCACATTTATATAATGCTTAATAGTATACCTTGCCGCCTCGGGTGACATTGATAAATGAGTAGGAAAAGGGATTTCCTTATCTGCTTCAAGTTCTTCATTACTTCCCGCCTCACCAGATTGCAGCACAATCCCACAAAATTCTTCATAAGATATGGTTTTTCTGATCTTATTTGTTCTTAGCTCCCGCTCTTCCTCGTGATCAACATAGTTGTCGTACATCTTTCGAAGTTCATGCTCTTCGAAATGTCGTCCATTGTGGGTTTCAGATCTGCATAAAACATAAACTTTCAAGACACATAAGATATACACCATGCATGCCGGTAGAAATGTGTTCGGCCTCTCTGTAAGTCTACCATAAATGGGTAACACAGCGATTCTTTACGGTTCAGAAGCGGTTTCATGAGGGAACATGGTACAATATGAAATTAACACAAAGGGAGTATTAAACATGGTACGCTTACCCAGAAAGTCTTTGTCTTTTATCTCCATTAGCCATTTTCAGCCGTGAGACCGCCGGTGATGGAGGCTGTGTTGATGGGGTGTGGTGTGGGGTTACTGTTGAAGAAGCAGCTCCTCTCACTAGGAAACTAAAGAGACGTTGCTATTCCTCTTTCAATCTTCCGTTTATTTTGGCTACTAAAAGTCTAAAAGCGTATAAATGAGTTAGTCTCTACACGTGTTGACACTATTTTTTATTGTTTAAAATGTTTTATGGTGGCATATATTTTAAAATCCATTAAAATTTAAAGTTACAATTTGATTTGGAAATGTGTAATAAAATAAGAGAAATCCTGTCAACCAATCACACCCCATGCATCTAATTATACCACACTTTTATTTTGAAAAAGTTTTAATGATATGGTAGATTGTTTGCTTTCTATTGGATGACAGTGTAAAACTAATTTACACTGTCAATGCATATCCATTAAACCCTAAAATCAAAAGAGTGTATTTAAGGAATATTGTGTTTGCTAGTATGTTGTAAACAAGATTAAAAATATTGATAAATTTTTAAAAGTGAATGTGAAAACATTTATTATTATATAAAAAAATAAATACATTAATAATTATTCAACAAATGTTTAAATGTAAAAGAGATCAAGTAAGAATAAAATTATTTACTATATTTTTATATATAATATAAATATTGAATTTAAAATAAAAGAGATCAAGTCAAAGAATAAAATTGTTTTAAAAAATTAATTTATGAAATGATTATTTTATGTTTCATAAAAAATAATAAATAAATAGTAAATATATATCTTTATTATTATTTTTATTAATAATTTTATAAATATAAATAAGGTGTTGATTTAAATATTTATTAGGCTAATATTATTATCCAAAAATTATAATAAATAATAACAATTAAAATCAAATAAATATAAATATTTAATTGAGTTTCTTTTTTTAATAAGTAGCATTTCTACACATAACATGTAAAATTGAGGTAAAACGAGACAATAACAAAAACTAAAAGAAAACACATTTTATTTAAAATTTGAGAATCATTTTGCATATTTGTTTCAGATTAGAGAGAAAAAATAATCGTGGCCACATATAGAAAAATATATTTAATTTGTTAAAAACAACCTGTTCTTATGGCGGATCTTCTGTTAATTGACAAATCAAATAAACCAGAGTAGCTTCCTCGTCAATTTGTTTATTTAGAAACCATAGTTTGTTGTTACCGAGCCAAGCTATTTCAGTTAAATATTTGTTGAAAACAGTTTATGTCACAATTTTATTTTCACAATTCTAAAATTCAACAAACGCATTGAGAATTATCGATGACAAACAATCATCAAAGATAAAGAAAGCATTCTTAAAACATTCGGAATTGCGATTCAACCATAGAGTCAATGTCATTGACTACCAAACAAACAAACTGCAGTTGATGTAAACATATATACTTCAAAACAAGTATTGTATCAACTAAAAATAACTACCAAAAAACCAACATTGTAATTGTACCATATATAATACAAAAAACTAATAATGTTTGAGATTAAAGCTCCTTAAAAAACAGGCCACCACAACCAAACAAGACTAAGGATTTCTCAACGTAACGTAGAGACGTCTCGGTGGCGATGTTATTGTGAAGAACAAAATGTCTCCGGTTCCAAGATTCCTGTTTTTCGCAAACTGATACCATCCTTGCCCCATGAATTTTTCCTTTTTCAACAGTTTCTTCCTCTTCCTTTTGCAGCCAATTTCAACATAATAGTTCTTGCGAGTGTCTTCATCTATAAGTTCTATAGATCTCTGGTTCCAAAACAGGTAGTGTTTGGTAACACAGCGAGGGAAATGCTGCATGAAAAACAAAATCCAAGCTAACTCGCTTAAAACTATTTCAAATCATAATTCAAACAATAGTTATAACCAGTCTACGACATTACCAGGACATTCTTCTGCGCACTTTGACCGTCTTTCACCACTCGTTCCCAACAGTAATCATCCGGGTATTCCTCGTCACCTGATTCATCACTTTCCGAACCAGAGCTGTGAACATCCACATTTGGATCTCTCAGTTATTTCCGAACTCGCATCTGAACAGCAGTTAATCTTTCAAATAGTCCATCATATGATTCATCAGAGGTATCGTCTCTGCAAAATTATAGAGTACAACATTAACTAATTACTTAAAAAACGGGAAACTGCATTACATTAAAACATGATACTTACGGGTTCACACCATTTACTTCCACAACGTCTCCAACGACGCTTTCACCATTTGCTTGCCCAACAACAAATTCAGAAGAGCTGTACACAAAACCCTAATAAACTTACCATCCACATAATATCCCAAAATACAAACCTAACGCATATTTAAAATTTTAAATACCGTAAATCTAAATCAACTGTTCCAAACAAATGTAGATTATAAAAAAAAATGCAAAATAACAGAGTTTCCTTCAATGGGCCGATTACAGATCAAAACATAACAATGTACTGGAACTGGATAACTACAACAACACATACATTTTTGAAAAAGAAACAACAATCAAAAAATGGGTACCAAACATCTACCATGCAAAACGAAATATAAACATTTCCTTCAATGGGACTACAGATCAAAATATAACAGTTGTACTGGATAACTACAATAACACCTACATTTTTGAAAAACAGACAACAACCAAAAAAATGGGTACCAAACATCCACCATGCAAAACGAAATATAAACATTCACTACTTCCGATCAACGTCAACACCTACACGTACCTCTTATCCTCTCCTATCGGCACAGGGGTAGACATAGTAGGGCTGGAGAAACCGGATTTCAAACCTCCTTTGCGAACGGACGGACGGAGAGCCTCTGCAACTTCTGCAACTTCTATTTGAGGATAAATGCAAAAAGTTCTATTTGTAGGCCCAATATGTTCCTAAAAAGTTTTTAAAAACTGTTGGGATTCTTTAATATATATATATATATATATATATATATGTATATATATATATATATATATCAGTTAAAAGGTACTCCACTGACAGTGTAAAATAATTTTACACTGTCATCCAATAGAAAATGATAAAGGTGTCATGTCATTTAGTTTTTTTTTAAATAAAAAAATCTTTAATTAGATACATGGGTGGTGATTGGTTGACATTGTAAAAGTATTTTACACTGTCAGTGCATCACCCCTTTTCTCTCTCTATCTATCTCTCTCTCTATCTATCTCTCTCTCTCTCTCTCTCTCTCTCTCTCTATATATATATATATATATATATATATATATATATATATATATATGTGTGTGTGTGTGTGTGTATATAAGCCTTCTATATATTTTATATTGTTAACAAACATAATTTAAAACAAAAATATTTTATATTATTGAATTTATAAAAACTTTAAAATAAATTTATATATAACTTTCTTATGAAACAATTATAATGGATGAATAAATAACTTTTTTATGACCGTCATCGGTTCATCTATAACACGCTTCACACAAAGTTGACAATCGTCAGTTGAATCTTTTACATGGTTATCACATAGTTGACCGTCATCGGTTGAATCCCTGACATGTTCCACACATATTCGGACCTCATCAGTTCATCTGTAACATGCTTCACGCATAGTTAACCGTAATCAGTTCATCTGTTACACGCTTCGCACATAGTTGACCGTCATCAGTTGAATCCCTGACATAGTTGACACATAGTATACACATATTATTGATAAAAAATATTCTCATATTTTTGTATAATAATCAATGACATATATTTGAACATATTATTTTATATGTCATCAATAAATATGTGTATACTGTATTTCATTTTATTAGCGATAAAATATTATATGTCCCATAATATATTTAAACAATAATAATAATAATAATAATAATAATAATAATAATAATAATAATAATAATAACTAATAATTGATAAATATTATATTTAAACAACTCACCACGTTTCAATTAACCACCTACTCCCAAAAATTGATGATAACTAACCATTTCTTTAATGATTACCCCCACTAATTTACACACAAAGAAAATTTTGGTCAAATTTTTTTCTATTCTTAAATTTAAATACTTAATAATAATTAAATTAAAATAGTATTACATCCCACTAACTCATTATTATTTATCAATAAAAATAAAAACTATTAACTATTAGTCAAAACGTCCCACTAACTCAATTCACGATCCAACCTCTATTTATATTAATTACTATTAATGATTTAAGAAAATTTTATTAAATTAAAATATTTACCATCGTCAGTCCACACTCCCTAAAAATGAAATAAATCCCACTAAACCATTAACTCCACTTCCTAAATAAAATGATACGTATTCTATCATTAATTAATTATAAAAAATAATGCTTTTCTAAAAAAAACTTCCTCAAAATTTAACTTCTCATTATCTCATAAAACTATATCAATTTATATTTCTTTTAAGCTGGTTCTCTTTCCCCTTCTTCATATTAATTCTCATTTTTAAGGTTTGGTAAAAAATTTGTAAGAATAGGAAATATAATTGTAAAGAGATGGAGGTTAGAAAATATTGTTGTAATATTATTTTGTTAATTGATTTTTGTTATTCAATATTATAGTAATGGAGGTAAAGGTTTTTTAATTTTATTTTGTTGATGTACGTACATTACACGAAAATTTAGTTACAAAATATTATACATGTAAGTTTTAAAAAATAAACAAAATAAAAGAAAAAGAAAATAGAAAAGTACTATATGTTATTAATAGTATGTTTTTTTAAAAGTTAAATAAATAAAAATAAAGAAAGGGATGGATATATAAATGGCTTGCATAAATATATTGTCATGCTGTCACAGTTGATGGATAATTAAGAAAAAATAGGGTTGGCTGGATATGTAAAAAATATAGTTGAGTTGTTTAAAATTTTTGAAAGTGTAATATAAATATAATGTGTAAAATTGAGTAGGACCCATCTAAATACTCATATTTAGAGACTATGGTACATATATAGTATATAAATCAAAATGAAGTGGGGGCATAGGCCTACAGTGTTGCAAACGTGGCTCCGTCCCAATGGTAAAATGTCTTGAAAACCTTCTGTTAGATAATTGTGAGAATATAGTTTTTGAGAAAATATATTTATGGCATTATTTTGAAGATTTAGAATTGTAAAAGTTAAAGAATTTGAAAGGATGTTTTGGGGTTCCAATTAAGAGGAGTAAATGAGATCATCGAGGATTGGAAGCTGGTAGGGTATTGGTAGTTGTGGATATTAAATTTACTTCATCTATACCATTTATAGTTACCACTACACTACTTACTCTTAAAACTTGCATTTGCTGCTGAAACGTAAAGGTGGAAAAATAACATAAGTTCTTCTGTAATCTCTCCAATCTTTTCATCTGTTCATACAATGGCATCTGCAAGGTAAGTTTTAGATCATATGTTAGTATTATTTGTTTGCATGCTCTGTTTAACAAATAATCTTTAACATGGTGTGTTGATTCCAAAACTTCTTTTTGCAGATCTTTTTTTACAGACCACAGTGAAGGGAAAAACGACGAGGAGGCCAGAAGCAAATCACCAGATTGGTCATTGTTGTAGGTTCTGAAACTTTGATCACTTAACTCACACACATAGCTTTTGAAAGTGTAGATTTTATTTATATGTTATTGCAATCATCGGTTATAATTTATATGTTATGATGTAAGCTGATTTATATTTCCTTGCAAAATTTATTTTAGTCGGGATGTAGTGTCTGTTGGTTATGACATTGTTGGAAGTAGGACCCGTCGTTCATCATATTGCTTATGGAAGAGGGAGGTTAAAAATGCGCAGATTGCTCGAAGTAACCTTCTTGTAAGTTAGTTGCTAAAACCATAAACATGTACATATATGAATTTAGTTTATTTTATATTAAGCGTAAACATAAAAACTAACATTGGTTGAGATGTAAACGTGCAGCAAATCCCGCAGGAAGTTGTTATGACTGGCTGTCTTCAGCGAGTGAGGTATATCGACATTGTCGATGGCATAACCGGTGACACCTATCAGTCTGAAGTGCATACTTTTGAGAGGGGAGGCCACACTGAGAAGTATTTAGGTGGCGGCTGGAACAGGTTTGCAAGGAATCTGGGGCTATGCAATGGAGACTTGGTGGGATTCAGCATCAAGTATCCTCCTGCTGAAGAAATCGTTGTCACAGTTTTGAACATTGAACACAGGGGATGGTAAGGCCAGATTTTGTGGGGTTTGTTGAAGTTACTATGTATTTTGATGATGTTTTGAAGGTTGTTGCATGTATTTTGAAATATTGTGGTACTATTATTTCCAAGACTTCTATTTTGTTTAAGAATTAGCTATGCAAGTTGAACATTGGTTGTGTGTTAATTATCTATAGCATTTATATTCCCTATTGCAGTAGTTATATTATATATTGAAATGCTTATATTTATGTTAAATATATGTTGCAAATTTTGGCATATCTGCCCATGTTTGGTTTCTCATGTTTCTGGGGATTGGGATATATATGTCGTTCAGCTTTTCCCATGCAAACTATGTCGTTTTCGAAAAAGGACAAATGCTACAGAAAATACAATTGTTCACACATAGCCACCTCTGCTGGTCCCACCACCCCATTCTTTCCAATACTTTAATCAAAAATAGCATAATATATTGATATAGCATAATATATTGATTTCTTGAGCATTACTTAAAGTAGTACCAGTACTACTAGTAGTACATTATTTTTTCTGCAAAAAATCTACTTTACTGACACAGTTGATATTCACCTTTTGCTTCATTTAATATAGCTTTTTTTTTCACACGTGGACAACACATTCCTTTCCTTCATCCATCTTGACCCATTTGTGCAATAGTAGGCGGTAAAAACTAAATATTTTATGCATCCATTTTACCGCCTAATTAAAATATGGCGCCTTTAAATACACTCCCTCCAAAAAAAACCAAGTGCTGTAACATGATAAAGTGGTGATTTTTCTATGGGCCATATGTATTATTTGAAAAGGTTATTTTAATATAAGTACTTAATTTTAATTGAAATATGTATATTTATAAAAAAAAAACATATTTCAATTGTGCATTAAAAAACAACATATTTATTAATTGGACAAAATAAGAATATTTGTGTTTAAATAGTAAATTTAAGTAAGTATTTAAATAAAAATCTGAAACAACCAATGGATTGGACATTAATATATATATATATATATATATATATATATATATATATATATATATATATATATATATATATATATATATATATATATATATATATATATATATATATATATATATATATATATATTGATTTCAATATATACTTAACTGCAATATTATTGATTAAAGTATATTATAGTATATATTGATTTAAAGCCAATGCAAAAATAATGATTAAAGTATATTAAAGTATATATGTGTTGACGTTGATGAATTTAAATACTTATTTGGTGCTATAATATTGATTTCAATCTAATGCAATAATTTTCACAAATACGTATATATTTAGTTTAATATTGTTTGAGATGTATCTTCATTAAAAATATAATTTTACAAATACATACTTTACAAATAAATACACATGGTTCGACATCATCAGTTGAATCCCTGACATGTTCCACACATAGTTAGACATCATCAGTTGAATCCCTGACATGTTCCACACATGGTTCGACATCATCAGTTGAATCCCTGACATGGATCACACATGGTTCGACATCATCAGTTGAATCCCTGACATGTTCCACACATGGTTCGACATCATCAGTTGAATCCCAGACATGTTCCACACATGGTTAGACATCATCAGTTGAATCCCTGACATGTTCCACACATGGTTCGACATCATCAGTTGAATCCCTGACATGTTCCACACATGGTTCGACATCATCAGTTGAATCCCTGACATGTTCCACACATGGTTCGACATCATCAGTTGAATCCCTGACATGTTCCACACATGGTTCGACATCATCAGTTGAATCCCTGACATGGATCACACATGGTTCGACATCATCAGTTGAATCCCTGACATGTTCCACACATAGTTCGACATCATCAGTTGAATCCCTGACATGTTCCACACATAGTTAGACATCATCAGTTGAATCCCTGACATGTTCCACACATGGTTAGACATCATCAGTTGAATCCCTGACATCTTCCACGCATGGTTCGACATCATCAGTTGAATCCCTGACATGTTCCACACATGGTTCGACATCATCAGTTGAATCCCTGACATGGATCACACATGGTTCGACATCATCAGTTGAATCCCTGACATGTTCCACACATGGTTCGACATCATCAGTTGAATCCCTGACATGTTCCACACATGGTTCGACATCATCAGTTGAATCCCTGACATGTTCCACACATGGTTAGACATCATCAGTTGAATCCCTGACATGTTCCACACATGGTTCGACATCATCAGTTGAATCCCTGACATGTTCCACACATGGTTCGACATCATCAGTTGAATCCCTGACATGTTCCACACATGGTTAGACATCATCAGTTGAATCCCTGACATGTTCCACACATAGTTAGACATCATCAGTTGAATCCCTGACATGTTCCACACATGGTTCGACATCATCAGTTGAATCCCTGACATGTTCCACACATAGTTCGACATCATCAGTTGAATCCCTGACATGTTCCACACATGGTTCGACATCATCAGTTGAATCCCTGACATGTTCCACACATAGTTCGACATCATCAGTTGAATCCCTGACATGTTCCACACATAGTTAGACATCATCAGTTGAATCCCTGACATGTTCCACACATGGTTCGACATCATCAGTTGAATCCCTGACATGTTCCACACATGGTTCGACATCATCAGTTGAATCCCTGACATGGATCACACATGGTTCGACATCATCAGTTGAATCCCTGACATGTTCCACACATGGTTCGACATCATCAGTTGAATCCCTGACATGTTCCACACATGGTTCGACATCATCATTTGAATCCCTGACATGGATCACACATAGTTAGACATCATCAGTTGAATCCCTGACATCTTCCACGCATGGTTCGACATCATCAGTTGAATCCCTGACATGGATCACACATAGTTAGACATCATCAGTTGAATCCCTGACATGTTCCACGCATGGTTCGACATCATCATTTGAATCCCTGACATGTTCCACACATGGTTCGACATCATCAGTTGAATCCCTGACATGTTCCACACATGGTTAGACATCATCAGTTGAATCCCTGACATGTTCCACACATAGTTAGACATCATCAGTTGAATCCCTGACATGTTCCACACATGGTTCGACATCATCAGTTGAATCCCTGACATGTTCCACACATAGTTCGACATCATCAGTTGAATCCCTGACATGTTCCACACATGGTTCGACATCATCAGTTGAATCCCTGACATGTTCCACACATAGTTCGACATCATCAGTTGAATCCCTGACATGTTCCACACATAGTTAGACATCATCAGTTGAATCCCTGACATGTTCCACACATGGTTCGACATCATCAGTTGAATCCCTGACATGTTCCACACATGGTTCGACATCATCAGTTGAATCCCTGACATGGATCACACATGGTTCGACATCATCAGTTGAATCCCTGACATGTTCCACACATGGTTCGACATCATCAGTTGAATCCCTGACATGTTCCACACATGGTTCGACATCATCATTTGAATCCCTGACATGGATCACACATAGTTAGACATCATCAGTTGAATCCCTGACATCTTCCACGCATGGTTCGACATCATCAGTTGAATCCCTGACATGGATCACACATAGTTAGACATCATCAGTTGAATCCCTGACATGTTCCACGCATGGTTCGACATCATCATTTGAATCCCTGACATGGATCACACATAGTTAGACATCATCAGTTGAATCCCTGACATGTTCCACACATGGTTCGACATCATCAGTTGAATCCCTGACATGGATCACACATGGTTCGACATCATCAGTTGAATCCCTGACATGTTCCACACATAGTTCGACATCATCAGTTGAATCCCTGACATGGATCACACATAGTTAGACATCATCAGTTGAATCCCTGACATGTTCCACACATGGTTCGACATCATCAGTTGAATCCCTGACATGTTCCACACATGGTTCGACATCATCAGTTGAATCCCTGACATGGATCACACATGGTTCGACATCATCAGTTGAATCCCTGACATGTTCCACACATGGTTCGACATCATCAGTTGAATCCCTGACATGTTCCACACATGGTTCGACATCATCAATTGAATCCCTGACATGGATCACACATAGTTAGACATCATCAGTTGAATCCCTGACATGGATCACACATGGTTCGACATCATCAGTTGAATCCCTGACATGTTCCACACATAGTTCGACATCATCAGTTGAATCCCTGACATGTTCCACACATAGTTCGACATCATCAGTTGAATCCCTGACATGTTCCACACATGGTTCGACATCATCAGTTGAATCCCTGACATGTTCCACACATAGTTCGACATCATCAGTTGAATCCCTGACATGTTCCACACATAGTTAGACATCATCAGTTGAATCCCTGACATGTTCCACACATGGTTCGACATCATCAGTTGAATCCCTGACATGGATCACACATGGTTCGACATCATCAGTTGAATCCCTGACATGTTCCACACATGGTTCGACATCATCAGTTGAATCCCTGACATGTTCCACACATGGTTCGACATCATCATTTGAATCCCTGACATGGATCACACATGGTTCGACATCATCAGTTGAATCCCTGACATGTTCCACACATAGTTCGACATCATCAGTTGAATCCCTGACATGTTCCACACATAGTTAGACATCATCAGTTGAATCCTTGACATGTTCCACACATGGTTCGACATCATCAGTTGAATCCCTGACATGTTCCACACATGGTTCGACATCATCAGTTGAATCCCTGACATGGATCACACATGGTTCGACATCATCAGTTGAATCCCTGACATGTTCCACACATAGTTCGACATCATCAGTTGAATCCCTGACATGTTCCACACATAGTTAGACATCATCAGTTGAATCCTTGACATGTTCCACACATGGTTCGACATCATCAGTTGAATCCCTGACATGTTCCACACATGGTTCGACATCATCAGTTGAATCCCTGACATGTTCCACACATGGTTCGACATCATCAGTTGAATCCCTGACATGTTCCACACATGGTTCGACATCATCAGTTGAATCCCTGACATGGATCACACATGGTTCGACATCATCAGTTGAATCCCTGACATGGACCACACATAGTAAGACATCAACAGTTGATAATTTAGAAAATAAGAAAATAATTTAGAAAATACTTAAAAATTAATAATTAATAAGAAAATAAGAAAATAATTTAGAAAATAATTAATAACTTTGTGAAAAAAATTAATAAGAAAATAACTTTGTGAAAATAATCAATAATTAATAATTAATAATATAGAAAATTAATAATTAATAAGAAAATAACTTTGTGAAAAAAATTAATTAAAAATTCATAAGATAATAATTTAGATAATAAATCCACTTTGCCATTAATGAAAAACTATTTTTCCTGTTTGTGTGTTTTGGAACATCAAAACATTGAAAATTAAAAAAATAAAAACAGAGGTTAATCATCAGTTGCATAAAAAGTAAGGGTGAAATTAGGGTTTATTTCCATCTTCAATCGATACTGCTACTGCCAACGACATTGCGCGAGATTCACGGACACACACGACCATGGCTGAATGGGGAAGGTTTGTTCCAAAAATTTGTTTAATTCCTTGATCTTAAACTGTTCTTCTGCTTCTCCAATATCGGGTTTTCATGTAATGTGTTTGTATAATGTCTATAATGCAACCTGATAATCATACTGTATTTGAAGAAGACAGTAATATCCGTGTAAAAAGTGATACGGGATATTGAAGTGGTTGTTTGTTAAAATGCAGGGTGAAAGAAGGAAGCTGCGATGAGGATGATTCCCAGGAAAGGAAAATACCTGGGAAACGCACAAGGAGCTTTGTTTTGAAGCAAATGTTGGAGGAGGTCGCCAGGAACAAGAAAGAAAGCAAAGTTAAAGGTAAAGACGGTCAAGGAGAGATGCCATCATCTGCATCCCAAAGGTACTTAACTTATGATTTTTAATAACATGAAAACCAATTTCTCCTTGCCATTTCTTGTTGAGTAGGATGCAGGTATGATTGTAACCATTAAGTGTTTTATTGGACCCTGATATGATGAACTCACTACCAGGAAACATAGTCTGCATAAGGATACTTCCAACATTAGGAAGGAAAAAGGCACCATGGAGAAAGGAAAAAGGAAATGTGAGAGAAGTGGTGAGGTAGAGAAAGGGAATCTTAAAAGAGAAGGATGTGCTGAAGGTGGTGTTGGTTGCAGCCACAAACATAAGGGTAACAACATGGAGTCTTCGGACCTCCACGACATTCAAAGAGATGAGCATGAATACACAACTATATCATCGGATAGCGAGAGGTAAATCAAATGTGTACTGGAATTGTGTTGAAGTAACTGCATAAGCATTTGTTTGACCTTTTTATACATTGTGTTCGTATGAAGCGCCGACACGCCATTCAGAAGGCGTGTCGCCGCGTCGGACATGGATACTCGCACGACACGCGTATGACACGTACATTGCATTGTTATATTAATATATAAAATATGTTCTTGCCGTGTCCGTGTCCTATGTTTTCTGTATTAGCGGAGTCCTCGTGTCCGATGATATGTCCCGTGTCCGAGTCCGGGCTTCATGTTAATTGTGATTTTGTTTCAGTGTCAGGGTGTATAGCCCTATAATTGTGGATCAGGACGAAGAGATGTGGTCGCGAGAAGTAGTTGATGCGAAGAGGACGCGGAGTAATGTTATGGTAGGAAATGAAAAAATTTGATCTGTTGTATAATTTCAATTGTGTTTGAATTGTATTGAAGCTGATAATGATTTCTACTTAATTTGCAGCAACTTCCAGCCAACGTCATCGACAGCTGCCAGCTGCGAAACTTTTCAAATATTGAGCTCTATGACTGTGACAATAATGAACCCTATGACTGTGAGATTAAGAAGAGTTCGAAGAAGAAGGAGTGTTATTTGTGTGGGGCTTGGTTTGACTATATAAGGCATGCTGAAGTGCAGGTTGGTGACAAACTTCGCTTTGCCATCCGTTACCCACCTGTTGAACAAATCATGGTTTATGTTGAGCGCAGGGGTGATACCGCAGGAGGACATTGAAAGGATCCGTCGTGAATGAATTGCTGCGGAATACTCAGTTTTTTTTGTAAACTGTATGTTATGTTGGGTGCTGAAATACTTGTAAAACATAAGCACTCATATTGAATATTTCAGGTTTTAAAAGAATACTTGTAATGTAGTTTATTTGTCTATTTTATCTATTAATATATCTAAAATTTGTTTTATGTGTATAGTTAATTTTAATTTTTCATATTTCAAAAAATTTCATGATATTAAGTTGGATTTATTTAAAAAATAAATATATCTATTAATTTGAAAATATATGTTTATTTTTTATTTTAATACAAGTTTTAATCTATAAATATCATCTACTTGCTTACAATTTGTATTTTTTATATGACCAACATGATACTTGTCTTAATATTATTGGTGGGTCAACAAGTCAAGTTCTATTTATTAGGAATCACTGGGGGTGTTGGTGCCACTCTTGGCTGCATATAAAAAACGAAGCCTTGTTTATATATTATAAGTGGAAGGCATGTAAATAAATGAATACATTGTTTGCCCTAGTGGCTCAGCTCTTGCCCTTAGTCTTCTCTCTTCTCCAAGGTCTGGGGTTCGATCCCCTCCCAGACCTTTTGTTCATTTTATTTTTAGTTTTAGCTGTTTTGTATTCTGGTCAACAATATTATGATGCTTTTTTTTTCCAACTTTTTCTTTTAACAATTTATTTACTTATACATAATTTTTATAAATAATTTAAATTTTAAGAATGTTAATTTTACTTTGATAATTTTTATAGGTCAATATAATTTATTTAAACGTCAAAATAATTGTTTTTAAATACCATAACTTTTAATTTAAATTAACGTGAGATTTCTAAATTTAGACATAATTTATTTTTTAAATTAAAAAAAATCAAATTTTATAAAATACATTTAGCGTCAGATTTTGTAAGTTAATTTTTTTTTTAATTTAAGTAAACATCAAGTTTTTAAATAAAAAACAATATTTTTTTAAATTTTAAAAAAAATAAAATTAACGTGAGATTTTATAAAATTAATATAATTCATTTTTTAAATTAAAAAAAAATCAAATTTTACTAAATAAATTTAGCGTTAGATTTATTAAGTTAAATTTTATTTTTTTTAATTTAAATAAACATCCAGTTTTTAAATAAAAAATAATATTTTTTAAATTTAAAAAAAATTAAAATTAACGTGAGTTTTTATAAGATTAACATAATTTATATTTTAAATTAAAAAAAATCAAATTTTACAAAAAATATGTTAACGTATTTAAATAAAAAATATGTTAATGTATTTTAAAAAAATGTTATTGATTTTTTTAATTTAAATGAATATCAAGTTTTTAATTTAAATAAATAAATATGCAGTTTTTAATTTAAATAAATAAATATGCAGTTTTTCTATTATTAATTTTAATTTTAGTAATGTTTATATGTTAATGAGAGGGGGTGCATGTTGCAAAATTAGAATATAATGAGTTGGTGCAGGTAGCAAATATGAAAATCAAAGATCTATGCATTCTTAATTTGCTGCATTTCTCAATTTTGCTCCCTTCCGATTTTTCTTTTATTTTTTCAATTTTTTCAGCACTCAATTAATGCATAATCATTGGCTGCAGAATTTTCAGCTTTTTCTGTACCATTCTGCATTGGAAACAGCGCCACACTTACACAAGCATTAAAGGAATTTTATTGTGTGTGATTGGTACACCATAGCAACCATGGCTCCAATTCAATCCAAGGGTACTTTAATTCAATCCAATGGCAGAAAAGCATTTGAAACCAAAAAAAAAAAAAAATGATGTCTCTCACGGTGAGAGACCTAAACAGGCCTCTCACCCTAGCCTGAGCCATCATTGGCATTTTGTTTTTCTAAAACATTGTTTATATTTAGTATGTATTCACTTGTATTTATTTAACAAATCAATTTTTTTAACTGAGAGATTACTGTTATGACTTAATAACATTTTGATAGTTAAATTACTCTTTTATATATATTCTCTTACGTGTCGTAGTGTTTTGGTTGTTTTTTTTGTGTAAGCAAGAATTATATTAAAGAGAGAACTAAGGGTTCTCCAACCTTGATACACAAAACTGGAACAAGTCCGACAAAAGGGATATTACAAACCAATTACAATCACGATAAAAAAGACAACGGGTCTTTACAAAAATCGTAAAAGTTACAATTGGAATAAGTAATTTCACCAAAGGAAGACCATCTCCACACCAAGATCTTGATTTTCCATACTATATCATTTACATTCCAAACCTCTTGATTAAAGCGAAATTCATTTCTAGTCAACCAAATTATCCAACAAGTGGCCAACCATAACACCCCCAATTTACCTTCTTTAATTTTTTTCCTCCTACACAAAACATACCATTCCATAAAAAGCGGAATGCAATCTTCCTCCTTCCATCCCGAGAAATCCACCCACTCACCAATATCTTTCCAAACAAGCTTAATTACATTACATTTAATGAAAATATGGTTTCTATCTTCCAAATGTAACCCACAAAAAACACAAAGTAAATTAGAAGCGGTCAAAACAATACCTCTAACCTTTAATAGATCTTTTGTTGGAAGTCTATTCACAAAAAGTCTCAAAGCAAAGGCTTTGATTTTGAAAGGCATATCCATCTTCCAAATCTTTTCCAACGCTCCATCATTCCTATTGATAGGACCAAAAGGAATTCGCCGGGAAGCATACCGACAATAGCAAGATGAAACCGTAAAGCACTTATCCGCCTCAATGTTCCAACATACGGAATCTTTCTCCAAAACACACCCCGTAAAAGATTCTAAGAAATTCCGTAAGGACAAAAGTTTAGAAAATAACCCCATCTCAACCGCCACTTCCTCCGAAATGCCCAAATCCCCCCATTTCCAAATACCCTCATTCCACCCTCCCATCACCGCTACAGACACATTTTTCAACAAAGAAATAGCATAAAGTTCCAGGAAAACATCCGACAAACAAACATTATTAAGCCAACAAACCTCCCAAAAAGGTGTGTTAAAACCATTACCCACAATAAAACAACAACTCTCTATAAAAGGATCTTTAAGAAAAGAAGATGTTTTACCAACCTTTAGCAAGTCGCGCCACCAAAAGGAAGACAAAGGGTTTTTGGAAAGAACCCCACCACCGAAAATTTGAATATTAAGATCACCGTGTCGAGCCTTCAAAACATCCAACCACAAAGCCTCCCCCCATTAGCAATTCTCCATCTCCACTTATTTAAAAGAGCTAAATTAAAATCGTTTATATCCTTGATATTTAAACCCCCTTTTAAATAAGGCAAAGTCACACCCCTCCAACTCACCCAATGAATTTTCCTATTCTCATTCACCCCTCCCCATAAGAAATTACTTTGTAATTTTGTAAATTCACTCACCACTTTAGCCGGCATCTTGTAAAAAGACATGGTAAAGATAGCTAAAGAACTCAAAATAGACTTCAATAGCGTTATTCTTCCACCAAGATTCAAAAACCGATTTTTCCACCCCAACAACCGAAACTTCATCTTTTCCAAAAGCGGATTCCAAGTCCCCTCCTTCCTAGGATTGAATCCAATAGGTATACCGAAAAAATAGAAATTACCACTTTCTATTTTGCAATAGAGATACAAAGAAGCCGCTTCCAAAAAGTTAGACGGAACATTAATCCCGATCAATTTGCTCTTGTGAAAATTAATTCCAAGCCCCGACACCAACTCAAAAGCTCTCAAAACAATCTTGACCGCCTTAACGTGCTTCCACGAACCTTCCCCTACTAAAAGAGTATCATCCGCAAATTGGAGAATATCCACACTACACACCCGATTAATCACAAAATTTTCATATTCTCCAATCACTATGGATTTCCGAACCAATCTCGTAAGCGCCTCCGCCACCAAAACAAAAAGAAAAGGCGATAAAGGATCACCTTGTCTTAATCCCCTCCTAACCTTGAACTCTCTAGTAGGACTCCCGTTTACCACCACCGACATGTCACTATTAAAAACCAAAAGCTCCATCCAACTCCTCCATTTTCCACCAAAGCCCATCTTCAAAAATAAGTGCCTCAAAAAGTTCCAAGAAACTTTGTCATATGCCTTTTCAAAATCAACTTTAAAAAGGAGACAAGATTTACCTTCTTTGTTAGAAAAATCCACTGCTTCATTTGCCACCATTACTCCATCTAGCAATTGCCTATCCGGAACAAAAGCGCTTTGACAAGGCGAAACTATAGAATTCAACACCACTTTCAATCTCCCCGCCAACATCTTTGCCATGAATTTGTACATGCACCCCACCAAACAAATCGGTCTATAATCATCCAAAGAAAGCGGATTAACGGACTTTGGAATCAACGCCAAAAAAGAAGAAGTAACCGCCTTCGACAATTCTCTTCCTTCGAAAAAGTGATCAAAATAATTCAAGAAATCTACTTTCAAAAAATTCCAACATCTTTTAATGAAAAGGAAAGAATATCCGTCCGGACCTGGGCTCTTAGTACCTCCGCAACTCTTCAAAGCTTCATTAGTCTCCTCTTCTTGAAAAGGTCTTTCAAGCCAAATCTTATCTTCCTCACTAATACGATAAAAAATAATACCTTCCAACACCGCCGACCTTTCTTCTTCTTCAAATTTTTTTGAGAAATGATTAGCCACATACTCTTTGATGTCCTCAACCTTATCCAACCTCCCATTTAAAGTGTTAATGGGCCCTATATGATTGTGTCTTCTTTTCTCCTTCATAACTTTGTGAAAGTAACCACTATTGGAATCTCCTTCCCTTAACCACTTCAAGTTTGCTTTTTGCACTAACATATTCTCTTTAATTCTCAATTTCATCCAAAAGCGACTCATTGCTTCCTTCCTTCTAGTCAAAGTATCCGGATTGAAATCCTCTCCCTCCAATTCCAACAAATCATCCCCGCAATTAATTTCTCTCACCTCTTCTTGAATCTCCAAGTCGATTTTTCCAAAGACCTCTCTATTCCACCATTTTAAACGCCCTTTAAGAAGAAAGAGTTTTTGTTTCAAGATGTAGTCCCCTCTACCTTCCACCTTGAAGATTTTCCACTCCTTCTCCACAAAAGAATAAAAAGCTTCATGGGAAAACCACTCATTATTGAATTTGAATGGTTTAGGTCCCCAATCTTTGTTGTCCACTTCAAGCCATATAGGACAATGGTCGGAAATATCTCTCTCCCCCACCATTTGCCCAATCACCCCCAATCATTCAACACTTTCTCCGATACAAGAAATCTATCTAATCTACTCATCGATTTACCATCACCGCTATACCAAGTGAATTTCTTTCCTTTGCATGGAACATCCACCAACATGCTTTTTTCAATAAATTCCTCAAATTCAATAGCTTCATTAACATTTGACAAGACTCTTTTACCCTTCCTCTCTTCCCTTGTCTTTATAGCATTGAAGTCTCCTCCAATAATCCATTCCCCATCATTGAATTCTTCTTTCAAAACCAACAACTTATGCCACATAATTCTCTTTTTAGAAATGTCACAAGAAGAATACACATTAACCAAGTAGAAAAAAGAGTTATTCTTAATCACTTTCACTCCAATATACCCCTCCCCTTTAAAGCTCAACCTAACCTCTACCTCCTTCTCCCTCCATAAAATTATCATGCCACCCGATCTACCCGAAGAATTAGAGAACGAATACCCAATGTCTTTAACATTCCAAAAACTCTTCGCTACAAAGTCAAGCATGTTTGTTAATTTTGTCTCTTGAATGAAAAAAATATCCGCTTTGCTCTTAATCACCAAAGAACTGATTCTTCTTCTCTTAAGAGCATTCCCACCCCCTCTAATATTTAGGGAACCTAAAATCATAATGACAGTTTGTTATGCTCCTTCGAACCATCTTTTCTCAAAGATGCCTCTTGTTCCATATCTTCAATTCTCTCGATAACCTTGTCATCTCCCCCCTTAGACACCACCCCCAACCCTTCCATCGCTTTCCAAATTTTCGTACCGGCTTCCTTATCTAAAAAAACTCCAATGCCTACCATTGTTCCTGCTAATATCGCTGTTACCACTGAGACTATCATAACAAACAGCCCCCCTGAAGCTGTCCCCTTCATCCTGAGAAAACCTGGCAGAAGATGAAATTGCACATCTCTTCATTTTTGCTAATGATACGTCCGAGGCTGCATCCTTACCTTTCAACCTAGTCAGATTCCTCATGGTTTTCCTATGCAGAGATCCCCCACAATCGGATAAAATCTTAAAGTTCACCTTCTTGCTACGACCACTCTTTCTGAAATTAATCCGTTTCACGGCATCGTCAAAAACTCCTACCTTTTCTGCCTTGTCTTTCAAACCAGCTTTCACCGAGCCCCCAGTATTATTAGGAACATGCGGAGAATCCATACCAGTAACAGCACCACCCAACAATTCTGACTTTCCATGATTCAACATAGCGCCAGAAATAGGACAACCTCCTGAAACACCAACAGCAGCTTCTGCTAATACAATCCCGTTACCACCATACCCATCCAGAACAGAAGAAGCGAAAACCGCGCCAGCTCCTTTATCAATATCTCCCTGTTTCAGCCCGACATCAGACAAAGAACACCCATGGTTACCACAGACGCCATCAAAGCAAGAACCAGAGCTGTCTTTCCCCAGCGGATCCGATGACGAAAAAATGCTCTCCGGCACGAAAGAATCCTTAGTCATCTTATTGACTCTCATAACCGTCGCGGAAGGACCAGGAACAACCGTGTCCGTCGCCTTCACCTCCCCTACAACCTCCAACTGAGCGCTCCCCGAACATCTGCCCTCCTCAATCCCCCCCGCCCCCTTACCCTCCAAACCACCGGAACAAGAGAACTCTTAAATATCGTCTTCCGATACACCAGCAAAGCGAGACAAAACATCACCTGATTAATTGGTTGTTTTTAATATTAACCCTTTACATTTGATGTTAACAATCTCTTTTTCTCATTTTTCTTAGTTTTCAGCCAAAATTGCATTCCTTCTACCTCATGCATAAATATGATTATCCCTCTCCAACCACTTTTTCACAAACAAAATTTTCTTAGGTCCCTATTCAAACTCATACTCCTATCATGCATCTTGTCTTCAATGTCTGTAATAGTATTAACTTCGTCAAAGTTAGGTTAGATATGAAAAATATTCAATACAATAATTGACCAGAACTTTTTAAGATCCATGCCAGAGCCTATAAAGTCATAGATCATATCATTCCTTCCTTTATGGATGATACGACTAGTCTATTTCTCAAAGAAAGTGATCCCAAACTTTGGTTGTGTATTGAAGAACTTGTCCTTTAATGGATTTACGGGCGTATATCTGATGATTTGCTCAACACAATCATTGAACATGATTCAATGACTGACTTGTTCAGAACTGACTATTTAAAAAAATGACAACAAGAATTCAAGGGAACTATATTTGGAACAAGAATTTTCACAAGTGCGTATGGAGAAATATCCTAATGTTTCATCACATTATTAACATCTAAATCCGCTCTCTAATCAATTATCAAAAGTTAGTACTCCTGTATCACATGAGTAATTGGTACTCCAACTTATTTCGAGATTTACTAAGGCTTATGGAACTGTCGAATCACAAATTCGACATGGAGATACACTTTTTCCTTTCTATAGATTTTGTTCAATGATCATATATGTGGAAACGACAAGGGCAAAAAGGTTGGATTAGATCCACGTCAATACTACCCTCGTCACACCAGTCTGGATCGAAAAAGGTTGAATTTGATTACTAGTGAAATTAATCACTCTGACGTCAAGCCACACATCTTATTCCGTCAAATAAAGCCTCGAGGGAAAACTATTTCAGACTGGGTTAAGCCTAATTTATTAAAGGAATAAGTTACCCAAATGGTTTTCCTTCCACTACGACCAATGAAATGGACATTCATTTACGGTGCGGCCATGTAGGCCCAAAGATCATATTAGGTTATGTGATAAGGATCACAAATTGATTAATCTACAATTGTCATCCAAGACAATTATCCAATTAAGATTCTTGTCTCATAAATCTTAGTCCCCTCATATAAATGCTAGCCTATCTTAAGTTCATATATTAGAGTTTGACCTAATTTATCCTTACAAAATCGGCTTGTAAGGTGAGGGGTGCAACTCTATATAAGCTATTTTCAAGCTCTACGTCTAACCAATGGGGAACTTATGATCTTCCTAACACACCTCTCACGCCCAACACTCTTTTGGGTGTGGTGCATGGATATTAATGGCGACCGGCCCTTAGTCTGATCGATAGGCTCTGATATCATATTAGAGTTCAGTCTAATTCATTCTTACAAAACATGCTTGTAAGGCGAAGGGTGCCACTCTATATAAATTATTTTCAAGCTCTATGTCTAACTAATGTAAAACTTAGGATCTTCCTAACACCATAGACACAACTTATAAATTTTAAACACCTCACACTTAACACATCTAACTTATTTGATTGTCAAAGTGTTTACAAATACATGATTCTCTTTGTGAAACATTCAACAACATCAACCATATACCGAAGTCGGTTGATTTAGGTGTGGCACAAATAAGTATAAAATAAAATGTATAACTAAATGAAAAATTATTTTAAATTTTAAACTATATGAAAATTAATTATGTTAGCACTTCAAGGTTCAATCGATTTTACCGGTTCAACCGTGGTTGAACCTTATATTTAATTTAATCTAAAAAGAATAAATAAATATATTATTAAACATCCTAATAAAGTTAATTTATAAAATAAAATTCTCAAATAAATATAGTACTAATAAACAAGTTTTCAAAAGAAGAATAATGCAATATAAGGCTTAATAACAAATAAAAAATTAGTTAAGGATCAATATTTATATATTGTCCTAATTCCTTCGCTCGAAGCCACAAGTTCTTTATCAGTATAATTTTTCTCATCTCTTCCAATACTAAACATCACTTATCTCATGTCCACAAACACTACATTATTTTTTCTCTTTCTATTTACATTTACATTGTCTTCGTATCTTCCAATTTTATTCTTTATTTTTCATCTATTCATTTTTAAATGTTTTTTATAATTAATTTTTTTAGATTTAAACGAAGAAAACAAGGGAAGTAAAATATATAAAAAAATTAACTTTGATTTTTTGAACCGTTTGATTCACCAAAATCGGTATCGGTTCTACGGTTATTTCAATTTTCTGCGATTGAAACAATTTTATCCCAATTTTATAGACCTAGCAGTTTATTGGTCCAAACCGAACTGATTTAGACAACAGTTTGAGATTGAACCAATTCAACCGGCCGGTTCAATCTGATTTCAAACCTTAATATCATTAACTTAAAAAAAAGTTAATCTAATGATCAAAATATATATTTGAGCTACTTTTAGTTTTCATGGACAAAGATACATGCAAATCTATTAGCAAATCCTCTCTAATCTTTAATCTATATTTGGATATTGTAAAATAAATAGAATGAATAACTATGTTGTTCTTTTATTTAAATATTTTATAATAAAATATAGTAATTCTATCATTTTGTTCAAATCAGATAATAAAAAATGAAAAATAATAAAATGAAATTAAATATATTTTTTCATATGTTCAATTCCAATATTTTTTTAATTAATTCAAACAATACAATATATAATATATTTTTTTCATTCCATCCCATTCTATAGATAGATATTTTAGCACCTTAAGGGCACTTATTAGC
The DNA here is from genome assembly GCF_029867415.1 of Vicia villosa. NCBI lineage: Eukaryota > Viridiplantae > Streptophyta > Magnoliopsida > Fabales > Fabaceae > Vicia > Vicia villosa. The sequence goes on along the minus strand of NW_026705862.1, from coordinate 358,791 downwards.
TATTTTCAAATAGATTATAGACTAAAATGATTGTTTATTAATACTATCATTTTTTTTTTTTGAAATTGACATGATGATTTTCATTCCGTTAAGTTAGGCGAGAGACGGCACTTCGTTTTCCCACTAATATCCAATATTAATTCCAATTTATTTTTCTTTCTTAGTGGTTGTGACTTGAGACATTAATGGCTGTAATCATTCACCACACTTAAATTAGAGACTTTGAATCTATTTAAGAATCAAATGCTACGTTAACCACCAATATAAAAACTACTAGTTCAATGCACGAAACACGTACGTATAATATACTATATTATACGTACGTGCAACCTTAATTTAATTCATACTGTATGTTCCATATTTTATTCCTTAAACTAGAAACTTAGAATTAAAGAGAAGGAAAATAATCTATGAGAAGGAACTTATGGCAATAAGCTTTCATGTGACCAATCGGTGGTTGATAGGTTGGTGGGGTTCATGAGTCTCAATGAAACAGTAAAAAATCATGACAATATTAATGTCTTAAGAATAAAGCAGAATCGTTATCCTCGATGGTTGGTTTGTTGGTTAGTTGATAGTACTAATTACCAACATTACACTGTACTGGGAGTCTTAGTATAAGTCATATGCTTTACCACTTTCTTTATTTGTTGAACCTTTAAATACTAGATCTTGTTTGCATCTGAACCGAATGGAAAGAAGATGATGGTAAAAAATAGAATAAAATAAAAACAATTAATCAAATTTTAAATAAATTAACTAATTAAATTAAATTTTATTAATTTCTGCAGCTGCGCACGTATAAAATATCTGATTTCTACTTTAAAAAATATTATTTGAGAAATAGATAGGAGTATAGTAGTATAAAGTTAAGTTAAGAGACAAATAAGTTGGAATGAATTAGGTTTTTGTCAGATATAAGTTTGACTTGGTAAAAAAATTAAGAGATGGATTTATTGATTTATTTTTAAGTTTAAATATGAAAATTTTGAAATTATATTTGACATGTCTATTCAAAAGTTCATAAACATTTTATAGAAAGTGCTTACATAAAATATTTTATTTTATTTTAATTAATATTAATACATTTAAATCTTAAAAAATAAGGTAGATTAATAAGCTTAAGTTACTAAAAAAACATAATAAACTTATAATTAAAATATAAATTAATATAATATTAAGAATAATATATATATATATATATATATATATATATATATATATGTATATATATATATATATATATATATATATATATATATATATATATATATATATATATATGTATATATATATATATGTATGTATATATATATATATATATATATATATATATATATATATATATATATATATATATATATATATATATATATATATATGTATATATATATGTATGTATATATGTATATATATATGTATGTATATATATATGTGTATATATATATATATATATATATATATATATATATATATATATATATATATATATATATATATATATATATATATATATATATATATATATATATATGTATGTATGTATGTATGTATGTATGTATGTCGTCCTAGTAAGTTTAAAATGATTTATTTTATAGTTTGAGAGTTAATATTTTTATTTAAATAGATTTATAAAATAAGTTTTAGTCATATTTTTTTTTTAAAAAAATTAATCTATGTATATCATTTTTCATTAGTATAAAATATTCTCACCTCATATAAATATTATGTTTGAATTAATAAAATAGAACAGAATAAATATATCAAAATAGAATGAAGCGGAGCATAATAAAATATATATAGATTCTACTTTATTTTATTTATTTTATTTTTTCAAATCATTTTATTACATATATTTCAAATGAGATGGAATAAAAAGTAAAAGTTTTGATGATATGAATTTATTATGGAAAATGTTAACCAGTGTTTTTGGGGCACTCTTTAAGTGATTAAACTAATAAGTTTTAAAAAAATTGTGTGTATTCAACGTATTGAAAATTGAAATATTGACTTTTATAAAAAAAAAAAAAATTATTTAGTATGCTTAAACTCAGGGCATTGGTTAGTAGGGGGTGGCAAAATGGGCCATGGCTCGCGCACCCGCCCTAAAATGGCGGGGTAGGTTTAGATTTTGAGCCCGCCGCCCGCCAATGTTCGCCTAGTCAAAAGCTGTCGCCCGCCAAAGCCTATTCGTTTAGTCTATTCCGCCTTAAATCCACATTTTTTTTGTTATTTTTAATAATTATAATTTTTTATTTATATTTATTTGTAAATATATGCAATATTTTTTTAAGTTAAATTTGTTAAAGAGATGAGTTTATAAAAAATTGTTTTAAAATATAGGTGTAAAATTTAATTGAAATGTAAAAATGTCTATTAATCTATTAAAAATATAAAAATAAATTAATAAAAAAATAGGTGAATAAGTCCACCCTCTGCCAACCCGCCACTTTAGCAGGGCGGGCACGATTTTTTAAGGCCATTTCGACTTGACAGACATAAGACTGGGCAGAGAACCTATTTTGTCATCCCTACTCGTTAGCAAGACCCTTTCATTATTTACATCATATTTTAATTAATTAATTACTTTTTATTATTATTAGTAATCCACAAACTTACAAACAAGGTAATCAAAACAAAACAAAAAAATGGAAAATTTGAAGTTCACGCTCCACGAAAAGAAGTAACGGTTCGTTTGAAAAGAAAAAAAAAACGAAAAGGTTTGAAAAGAGAGAGGTTTGGAGCTAGGTTCGGGATCGAGGTCTTGACTCAAAAAAGGAAAACCAACGGTGACTTGGTGTGAGTATAAACCTATATTTTTGATACCGAGAGATTGTGTTGTTGTACGAGTGAGTGTAGAGAGAAAGAAAAAGAAAAAAACAAAAGGTGAGAGAGTGATCGAGAATTTTAGTAACAACTAACAAGGAAAGAAATCTCAACAACAACACCACTCAATGCAATACTCCCTCCATCCTCAACCATAATACTTCACACACTCACGCTTTTTCATTCTCTCTCTTTCTTTCTTTCTTTCACCTCGGATTCTTCTCTCTCTCTCTCTCTCTGCAATTCCACTTTTCCAAATTCTCATCACATGGATTCTGATACTCTGCATTGCTGATCAACTTTTTCATTACTCTACTTGTGAATTGAGGGATTCTGCTGTGAACTAGTTTGTTCCAATTATGGAATCGGAAGCATCTGTTTCATTTTCAGCTGCATCTCTTGTAGAAGACGTACTTCAACAACACGGTCATCGCCTCAAGGATCTTGATTTAGAATATAGAAAAGCAGAAGAAGCTGGTATGTTGCTGTTTTTGTATCTGTTTATTTTGGTTGATTTTACTGACTTTCAACTAAAATTTGTATGATCGAAGAAAGTTATGTGGATTTTGTAGTGTAATTTAATTATATGGAAATGGAAAATGTTGATTTGATATGCAGCATGTAGAAGATATGAAGCGGCAGGGTGGTTGAGAAAAATGATCGGGGTTGTTGCGGCTAAGGATTTACCGGCCGAGCCTTCTGAAGAAGAGTTTAGGCTTGTTTTGAGGAGTGGAATTATCTTGTGTAATGCTATTAATAAGGTTCAATCTGGAGCTGTTCCTAAGGTGAATCTAGATTTAATTTACTTGTATTTATGCTATTGTTTGTTTACATTTTACATTTAGTTGGATCAAGCTGTTAATAAACTGAGGTTAAGATTGAATTGATTGAGAGCATTTAGAATTATCCTATGCAAATCTAGATAAACAATTTTTTTATTTTCTGTTTTCAGGTTGTGGAGAGTCCCGTTGATTCTGCACTGATCCCGAACGGGGCACCATTATCGGCTTATCAATATTTTGAAAATGTGAGGAATTTTATGGTGGCTGTACAAGAAATTGGACTTCCTACCTTCGAGCCATCTGATCTGGAACAAGTATGTAATTGTGAACTTGGTCATTAATAGGAATATACTCTTAGCTTATCATATTTGCAAATTCAGTAATGGATTATTCTGATGAATTTTTTAGGGAGGAAAATCATCCAGGATTGTGAATTGCGTTTTGGCTCTTAAGTTGTACTGTGAATGGAAACAGAATGGTGCAAATGGTGCGTGGAAATTTGGTGGAAATCCCAAACCTACTATTTCTGCTAAATCTTTTGTGAGAAAAAATTCGGATCCATTTACTAATTCCTTGTCAAGGACCTCTTCAATCAATGAAAAAACTCTGGCTACTCTTAATTCTGATATTGAGTCTAGTAAAATGGTAGGTAAGCTTCTTTTTTTTTTATATTATACCTACTCTTGATTAGATAATTGAACGAGAAGAATAAGTAATGGATTTTTCACATTTCTATTTTTGCAGTCTGGTTCCCTTTCTTTGAGTAAGCTTGTTCGTTCTATTCTATCGGATAAAAGGCCAGAAGAAATTCCAATGGTAAGGGGATATGTGGTTCTAATCTATGTGTTTCACAATAACAACGGAATTTCATCACAACTTTATGAATAAAGTTAAACCTTATCAAGTCTATACCTGTTACATTACTTGTTTCAAAACGCTCATTTACAAATCATCAATTTCATCGTGACTTTATCAATGTTGAATTTGCTTCTGCATTTAACTTCTCCATGAACACCTATCAATCTGGGCCTAAATCTTATAGTCTCTTTAACTGGCTTCTTTTTAACTAATACTTCTCTTCTTCTGCATGAAACAGTTGGTTGAATCTGTTTTGAATAAGGTAGTTGAGGAGTTTGAACACCGTATTGCAAGCCAAGGTGAACAGGTATGACACTTTTTCCTTCTAATAGCGTCATTAGTTTTTAGGGACCAGGCAGTCATATTAAGCACTATTTGTTTACCCTGCTTAAATTTATTTTCATGACAAGTTGTTCTTGTTTACTTCCTTGTCATGTAACTTACAGACAAAAAATACTTTAAGAGATCATGTTTCTCAAACAAACGGATCTGCCTCAAAGTTTGTCTTGGCAGATAAAAAGGTAACGTGAATCTTCTTGATTAGCATATTACAGAACCTCAATGGAGATTGGAAATGCTTCATTTATTTAAGTCAATGATTTTATGATTGCTTAGGTGGAGAACAAGATTCATATGGTAGCTAAGAAAGAGGATTACATTCATAAAAATCATGTGGCTGCTGAGGAATTGCAAAGCCAACACCTTAAACAGAAAATGCTTTTTGACCAACAGCAAAGAGACATTCAAGTAATCTGAGTCAGTGAATGACATTTTATTTTTTTACAATTTTTTTGCTCTGCGTTAAATATTTCTGTTTCCCATATTTTTTAGGAGCTAAAGCTTACTCTTCACACCACAAAAGCTGGTATGCAGTTCATGCAAATGAAGTTTCGTGACGAATTTTCCAATCTTGGTAAGGATCTACGATCAAATTGCACTACATTTTTTGCTTCTTTTCTCCTCCTTCTCTTGATGTATAGGTGAGTGAATGAGAAGCTGAATCTTACATAACTTTTCTTTTAATTTTCTTTGTAGGAATGCATATTCATGACTTAGCTCAGGCTGCCTCTGGATATCATAGAGTTCTGGAAGAAAATCGCAAACTATACAATGAAGTCCAAGATCTAAAGGGTAATAAGATTATGCCTTTAGGTCCAACTCCCCCTCATTTACTTGTTTTCTTGTATCCAATAATTGAATTATGAGTGATTTTGTTTGTTAGGAAGTATTAGGGTATATTGTCGAATAAGACCCTTCTTTCCTGGACAACCAAACCAATTGAGCGCAGTAGAAAATATAGAAGATGGAACAATCACAGTTGGTATTCCTTCGAGGAATGGGAAGGGACAAAGATCCTTCAACTTTAACAAAGTCTTTGGACCATCTGCGACCCAAGGTTAGTGTGGTGCTTCTAGTTATACATTCAGTTTTCTCTTAGATTTGTATTTTTTAATACGATTGAAATTTAAACTCGTGTTGCAGCGGAGGTATTCCTGGATATGCAACCACTTATCAGATCTGTTCTTGATGGTTATAATGTCTGCATTTTTGCATATGGCCAAACAGGATCAGGAAAAACTTACACAATGGTAAGGTCCATTAAAAGTTTTCCTTGACAAAATTTTTGAATATTTTATAATAATCTTTTTCTAATTTATGTTTTTTTACATGTAGACCGGACCAAAAGAGATCACTGAGAAGAGCCAAGGTGTAAATTACAGGGCTCTAAGCGATTTGTTTTTTATAGCCGAGCAAAGAAAGGACACTTTCCAGTATGATGTTTGTGTTCAAATGATTGAAATTTATAATGAGCAAGTCCGGGATCTGTTGGTCACTGATGGAACAAACAAAAAATATCCTTTTATCTCTTCTTTTATTCTCTTTTGAAAAAATATTATAAATACTTTCGGGTCTTGTATAACTTAAAAAGTTACGATAACATAAGTAACACTCTAGAAATTTTCAATAACTCTTGGTTAAGTTCTTCTTACAATAAAAACAACCTTTAGTCATGATGTTGCACTTAACCATTAATACATTAGAAATTCATAGCAGCTCTCAGAAAGGGCTCAGTGTGCCAGATGCAAGCCTTGTCCCAGTGTCATCAACTATTGATGTTATTGAACTAATGAACCTTGGGCATAGGAACCGTGCAGTTGGAGCAACAGCCCTTAACGACCGCAGTAGTCGATCTCATAGGTATACTATTCACTTTTTGGTATCCTCTCCTCTCTTGTTTTGAATGGTATTTCATAGAGAGGTGTTAACTATTATCTGAAAACTTTCACTTTTGCAGTTGCTTGACTGTTCATGTTCAAGGAAGAGATTTGACAACTGGAGCAACCCTCCGCGGATGCATGCATTTGGTTGACTTAGCAGGAAGTGAGAGGGTAGATAAATCAGAGGCAACCGGAGATAGACTAAAAGAGGCACAACATATTAACAAATCTTTATCAGCTTTGGGCGATGTCATAGCTTCCCTTGCTCGTAAAAACTCACACATACCTTATAGGAATAGTAAACTCACACAATTGCTTCAAGATTCACTTGGTAAGTTTTATGAAGTTAGTTTGCTACTTATGTTCTTTTTGGTTCCGGTGTTATGTGATACATTTTTTTTTAAAATTCTCATAATGTTGGTGGGTCTATTTTAGGAGGACAGGCCAAGACCCTGATGTTTGTTCACATCAGTCCAGAAAGTGATGCAATTGGAGAAACAATTAGTACTTTAAAATTTGCAGAAAGAGTTGCGACAGTTGAACTTGGTGCTGCTCAAGTAAACAAAGATGGTGCAAATGTTAAAGAGCTCAAAGAACAGGTTGATATTCAAATCTAACATCTCTGACTCTTCACCATAATTTTTTAACTTCATTTACATCTTAGTCTAACTATTTAATCGTTTTAGATTGCCAGCCTTAAAGCAGCACTGGCAAGAAAAGAAGGGGAATCAGAACATTCTTTTTCTGGAAGCTCTGAAAAATATAGGACAAAGGCTGAGCTATCCCCTTATCATTTAAACCAGCGGGTTGTTGACTCCGGCAACCGGCTTGGATACAGACGACCAATGGTTGAAGTTGGCAACATAGAGGTATGCATGTTTAATTTCTCCATCTGTGCAAAAAAATTTGATGAATACAGCAATACAATAATCCTCCTATATTTAGTTTAGAGAACAAACACATGGTTACGGTTGATTTAATGAGATCCTCGAGATACAATTTTTAGATGCTCAACTTCCTAACATATCTAGGAACAAACACTTTAAATATTCAAAATTGAAAACTTGTCGGCAAAGCTATGCAGAGACTTTTCTAAAAAAGTTCCATGGAAGAGATTTTTCTTGATATTAGATTTTGTGAGAATATGACTTCATAAAGAAAAATTAGTTTGGTTATTACTATTCCATGTTGAACTTGGATATGTTTTAAACTATTCTTCTTGCAGCTTCAGAGTAAAACCATACTGAGACAGAAAACTAAAAGCGTTGATTTTGATGAGATATCAGTAAATTCACCACCCTGGCCCCCAGTAAATAGTATTGGACCAAACGACGGTGAGGATGAGAAAGAAACAGGTTCCGGAGAATGGGTTGATAAGGTAATGGTAAACAAGCTAGAAGCAAACAAAACTGAGAACCTCTTGGGTTGTTGGCAAGAAAGCAATGGAAACTTATCCGAGGCCTTTTATCAAACGTATCTCCAAGATTCTTCCAAAATGTATTCAGAACAGTCCTATAATATGTTCATGGGAGGTAACCAGTTTAATAGCAGTATGGCTTCAGATGATAACATGGATGAGATTGATGCCGCAACCAGTGATTCCTCGGAACCTGACTTGCTTTGGCAATTTAATCATTCTAAACTTACCGGTTTGACCAATGGAATTGGATCAAAAACTATTATGAAATCTGTCTCAAAACCAACAAAAAGCCCACAATTAAGGTAATGTAAAAGTATTTCAGATTTTCTTTTTCTTTCTTTAACTAGTTGTTGGATATTAATAACCTTTTTTGTTAATTTTTCAGCAAGAGTTCTGTTCATTCTTCTATTGGTCCTTCCCCTTCATTGAAACAATCCAAAGTTGTCTCACATAAGACAGGAAGGAGTCCAGCTCCTGTTGACATGAAACGTAAAATTGGGGGTAGAAAGTAAAACATGTTATTGAAAATGTAAAGAGTGGTTTTTATTTCATATTATAACTTTTGCTATAATTTTTTCTTCTTTGGTTTGTAATTACACAGATAATGGAGCAACATTCCCTGTTGCGTTGCTTGTATTATGATTTTAAATTTTATTTTTATACTGTAGCATTTAAAGGATGTAAAGAAACACTTGATAACTTCTTACTCATTACATTGATTTTTCAACTTATATCAAGACAGATTTCTTATCTCCTTTTTTCTATGCTCAATTTTCTTATCTCTTGTGTGCCTCTTTTTCTCTTCCAATGTTTTTTAAGATATGGGCCTATAGTTAGTGTTCAAAGTGACATCTTCACCACATGAATTTACATTTAATATATGCTTCTTTTTTCTTTCTTTCTTTCTTTCTGGTTTTCATGCACAAGAGCCACACTTTGAGATGAAAAAATTTAAATAACAATGTTTATAAAAAAAATTACATAAAAAACAAGGTTTTCATAAAATTTACCAAAATGTCTAGGTTTTGCAGGACCCCCTAGAGTATGCGCCAAACCATTTGGCGCATTAGTATAAAATTTTTCGAGTTAGCCAATCCATTTGGCGTAAATGTTGAAAAGTAAAAAAAAAAAAAAAATTTCACATTTGCGCCAAACCATATGGCGCATACTCCTAATTTTTATACTAATGCGCCAATTCATTTGGCGCATACTCCAGGGGGTCTTCAAAACCTAAACACTTTGGTAAATTTTTTGAAAAACTTGTTTTTTTGGTAATTTTTTTTTTAAACCTTGTTATTTAAAATTTTTTTTCACACTTTGATGAAATATAAGAAACTATAATAAAATAACAAGCACTATTAATATGTGGAATTTAAAATTGATGAAAACAAAGTGAATGCAAAATATATTACAAAAGTAAACGTACTTGATAAAATATCTTAAATTTCATTTTTGAATAAGTTTTTTTCATACATATTTAGAATATTATAAAATATTTCTTTATCAAATTATAGAATTTTTTTAAATAAGAAGAATTAAATATAAACTTTTTAAATTTCGAAAAATAATGATAAAAGTAAAGAAAATATCGACTTAGAAACTAAATTTTGAGTTTCTTTTTTTTGATGAACTTTTTACAACGTTCTAAACATGTCTGTAAAATAATCATTTAAAACTACACATCGGTTTAATAGTAGGGACTAAAACTACGTACATAATAATTTTGTGGGGACCAAAACATGTCATTTTTTTTAATAGGGATCAAAAATAAAGTTTATTAATTTTATAGAGACCATAGACATATTTAACCATAAATATTATAAGGTGTATTCAGAAACTTGAATTCAGCATTATGAAAGGAAATTTTCTCATTGATTGGACGAGAGCTAATGATCAAGATATTTAGAATTATCTAGAGTTATACCATAAGCTATTGAGCTACCTAGATTGTTGCTTGACTAGCAAGAAATAAACTTTAACTAACTCTCTAACTGAATTGAAACTATAATGCACCTACTTATGACTATCAATTTACATTCTCTTCATGCTTTATTATCCCCTCACAAGTTGAAGGTTGGTACTAGTATATGTCAACCATTTGCACTGGAATAAGAGAGTTTGAAATGGTTAAGGGTGCAAAAGCTTTGTGAAAAAAATTAACCAATTAATCTTTGGATTTCACTGGTAGCAATTTTATGACTCCTACTATTTGTTTTTCTATAATAAGGTGTTTGCTTCAAATCGGGGGAATAAAATTTAGAGCAACGAACCCAACAATTTTGAAGATATCTTTAGAAAAGGTTTTAACATGTGTTTTTGCATTTGACTTGAAGATCATTCATGAGATAGAGCAACCATTGTAGTTCACATGTTGCGACAGCTAGTGCTCGATATTCTACTTCAATGATGATCTTGAGACTGTTAATTGCTTCTTAGTACTCCATGAAATCAATGACTTGCTAAGAAAAAAATATTGTCCAGAAATGGATCTTCGAGTATCCAATCCAAGCACCCGTCATAATCTACATCAGAATGTCCATTCAACTAGATAGTATATTCTCTATGGAACATTATGTCACGACCAGGACATGTCTTGAGGTATTTGAGTACTCTACAAGCTACACTGATGTGTGTGGTAGTTGGAGCAAAAATTGGCTTAGTTGTTGTGTGCAAAATGTAATAGTAGGTCTGGTTGCATTTAGATATAGCAATCGACCTACAAGTCTTCTATATGCATGTATATCTGAATAAGGGTTAGTGGAATCTTGATGCAGCTTGATAGCAGGATCAGATGGAGTTGAGATTGGTTTGGACTCTGCAAAACCCAAATCTTCTAGTAAATCTAGGCAATACTTCCTTTGACATAAAGATATCCCTTCTTTTGAATGTGCTTCTTCAATGCTTAGAAAACACTTCAGCTTGCCCAAATCTTTGATCTTAAAGGAATTGGGTAAGGCTTATTTGTTGGATATGAATTTTTTTCAAGTAATTTCTAGTTATTATTACATCATTATAATAAACTAGGAGAATAATGAATGAAGAGGGGGCAGTTTTGACAAATAAAGAATGATCTCCTTCAGCTTGCTTATATTGATCTAATGTACAAAATGCAGTGATTTTCTCATGCCATCTTATGCTAGCTTGATTAAGTCCATCGAAGGATTTGACAAGCTTGCGTGCTTGGTAAGGCATAGATCTAGGGACATTTGGAGGGAAAGATCACATATACATTTTCTTGGAGGTCACCATTGTGAGTGCAATATTCACTCTTATTTGTACATAGACCTTATATTTCTATGTTTAAATTTTGTTTGCATCTTAGGATATTTAGGGATCAAGTCAAAAGCATTTGGACATGTTAAGATCGTCAAAAATATTTATTTTTATGAAAAATCTGGTTTTGAGTCAACTCATTTGTGTTAGGAGTCGACTCTCACTGAAAGAAATTTGAAAAATAAACTCTCAAGTCCAAAGGAGTCGACTCTTAGGGTCTTGGAGTCGATACACAGGGCGAAGGAGTCGACTCCCTCGAGCTGTGGGTCAACTCGCATTGAAAGCATTTAAAAAAAAATCTCTGGCAAGAAGGAGTCGACTCCCACACATATGGATTTAATACATAACACGAAATAGTCGACTCCCACGTGTTATGAGTCGACTCTCTTTGAAACAATTTTTCAAAATTATTTGTTGTCCAAAAGGAGTCGACTGTCAAGCTGTATGGGTCATCTCCCTTGCCCTTAGGAGTCAATTCTCACTTCTAATGAGCCGAATCTCACTGTTCAAAATATCCAATTTTGTAATTTTGCAACTAGGGGTGGAAATAGGCTAGGCTAGGCTTTAGAAGGTCTGAGTGTGGTCTACGATAAACTTAAAAGGCTTAGGACTAGCCCATGCCCTATCACAGGCTCAGTTTTTTGGCAGAAATTGAGTATTGAAGTTAAGAATCTTGTCGAAATCTCCCGAGGAGCAATTAATTATGTTGGATCCTCGTTAGGGGCGGCAAACAGGCATGTCTGCCCCGCAAAAGCCCGTGAAAAACGGGGTGGGACGGACATATTTGAAAGTGCGGGTCTAAAATCTTGTCCTGCAGACATTGAACCTTTTTGGCCTAAAAATAGTAAAATTATATGAAAAAACTCATGCCCGCAAAATCCCGCAAAAAATCAGGACGGACGAACCCGTTAAAGGGAGCGGGCCTAAAACCTTGCCCCGCCCCACAAAAAAGTGCGGGTAAAACGAATTTTCCCCGCGGGCCAGACCCATTTTGCCACTTCTAATCCTCTTGGAAAAATTGTTGTCGCCCAAGGGACAATTACTTGTGTTGCATCCCCATGAAAAAATTATTGTTGTCCAAGTGACAATTATTTATGTTGGATCCTCATGAAAGATTTTGGAAATTTCTTTATCAACCCCCATGTCTTCTTGGTCACCTCTGGTGAAAAACCCAAACTACCCCTAACTTTGGAAATGCATTTCCGAAATGCAAGAAAAAGGTGTTTTCGGAGATGCATCTCCGAAAGCGCCTTTTTTTTTTGAAAAAATTGTCTTATTTCGGAAGTTCATTTCTGAAAACAGCATTTCGGAAGTTCATTTCCGAAATACTGCGCGTTTTGCAGATTAAGCAAAACAGCCCCCTCCCCCTAATCATTTACCCTAATCTTCTTCCAAACTCAACCCCAAGAGATTTTTGTGCAAACCAGTTCCAAGCTACCTCAAAGGCTCCATCTACTTGCTCTATTACATTCAAAAGTCCTCCAATCTATTCAATCGGTAAGCATTTTGATTTTAAGATCTATGATTAAAATGTATATTAGGGTGTTTACAAATAGCAAAAAATGTATTAGGTTAGGTTTATACTGATATTTAGGATGTTTAGAATGTGTAGACATAGATTTGATGTTTGGTTTAGGGGTCTGCCATGGAAGTTGCAGAAAACTTCCTCGCAGGGGTGTTTCGGAAGTTCATTTCCGAAAACACCTCCATTCCCAGTTTCGGAAATGAACTTCCGAATTGTATCAGAAGTTCAATTTTTTTAGTTTTTTCTTTTGTGTGGCATATTAATTGATTTCAATTGTTTACAGGAACATGTCAGGCAACCAACCAGCACGCATCAGACAGAGTAGGGAGACCCAGACTGCGTCGGCTAGACGCGAGCGGACGGCGGCGCAGCTGGCGTCGACACAGGGACGGGGGCAGGGCCCGGGACGACGTGTGCGAGTTTCCGTGGGCGAGGGAGAGGGTACATCTGCTTCAGGATCTAGGAGTCGGCTGGCTCGGGTATCTTCTTCCCGCCAGCGAGAAGAGGAGGAGGAGGATGAGGAGGAGGTGGCGGCAGTGTCCTACCACGAGCCGGAGGGGGTACTGGATGTTGACCCTCCAGCCGGGGAGGAGGATGAGCAGGAGGACAGCTATCCGGGAGGGCCCTTTGACACTTCCGTGCTGATTCACTACCACGATCAGAAGCTGAATGAGGCCTCAAACTAGAGGACGAGGCAGTTGGTCGGATCCTGCACACTACTTACGGTACGTTTTATTTTAATACATTATCGTATTTATTTATTTATTTATGTTTCGTATTTATTTTTAATACATTATCGTGTTTCTGTTTCAGAGCTGGATCATCTCCTACTTCTCCCGCATCCACGGCTTTCACATCGATCCTGCGTACGTGGACGCCATGCCCAGGGCCGCCAGATACGTTCTCCAGAGGGGGAACGATGCGATGGGACCATATCGTGGATACCTGGACCGCACGATGCACGACGACGTCACCTAGAGGCCGTTCAGCGACTGCGCTCAGATTGTCCCCTTTGACGGCATATCTCTATATTCTGGTTGGTTGGCATGCGGGACTACCATCATGGTCCGGTATCTCCCTGAGCGGTGCATGCGTCAGTTCGGATTCGTGCAGCGGATACCCAGGTCACCCTTTGAGGCTGCTCCCGACACAGTGACCCGAGTGCAGCTCACTGCCATATGGGAGGACTGGCAGCATCATGTGGTACCGCAGGAGTACCGTCTCACTCGGGTCACACAGGACTGGCACCGTGAGGAGGGATACGTCACATGGTTCTATCGGGTGTCACATCCTCTGCTGAGACCCGGCGTTCCCGGCGCTCCTAGGCCAGCACACGAGGAGATCCTGGAGAACCAGCAGGCCGAGGATGACCACGCCATTGATCTCATGCCGATCTGCCAGCGGATAGAGATGCTTGGGCGGGACGCGTTGGATCGAGGTGTCGTTCAGCAGGGCGGTCCAGAGGCAGTGGCCGTGATGGAGATGATCGTCACTGATTCGGGCCGTGCGGCGGCATACAGGCGGCAGAGGAGGTCCCAGGGAGAGAGGGTTGGGCACACCCAGTAGTGGTCGGGTTTATTTACTTTTTGTTTTCGGATTGTATCTTTCGCACATTATTATTATCATTTGGATTCAGATCGGTTGTATATATTACTTTTTTTTATCATATTAGTATTTTCACCTTTATATGTCGCTTATTTTATTTTCCGGTTTCCTTTAATTAAAAATACGAAAGTGTTAAGAAAAACATTAAAAAAAAATCTCTGTTTCTGCATAATTCGGAAGTGCATTTCCGAAACCCCCCAAAATCTGAACAAAGGTGTTTTCGGAAGTTCATCTCCGAAGACACCCCCCATGAGGTGTTTTCGGAGATAAACTTCCGAATTATGGAAATTTTTTAAAAAAAATCAAAGCTTCGGAAGTTCATTTCCGAAGCAGGGGTAATTTAGGTTTTCCGCTGGGGGTGACCCCCATAGGGAGGTGGCTAAAGAAATTTTCAAAATTTTTTATCAGACAATCACTTATGTTGAATCTTTATAGAAAAATCTTCTCGTCCAATGAAAATTTTTTCAGCACAAAAACAATTACTGATCATAAATTAATGAGCTGTCAACTATTAATCATTACACCTATCTTTTTAAAAAATAGTAAAAATATTTATTAGAGCATACAATTGAGATATTAAAAATAAAACTGTATTGATAATATAAAGTAACAAATATTTTGAAACTAATAATTTTTCAAATGTAATAATTATTTTGTGACGGAAGGAGGAGGGGGTATTATAATACTCTCTCCGTCCTAAATTAAGTGTCAAAGTTGACACTTTCACACAAATTAAAAATATTAATTAGAAAGTACAATTAAAAAATAAAAATAAAAATAATATTAAAAACTAATAAAATACTTATTTTAAAATAAATAAATTTTACAAACGCCACATTTATTTTGATATCGAGTGAATGTGTATAATATCCGATTCAGAAGGAACTGAAGGAGTAGTATAATGTCTAGGATGAAAGGTCCAATAATTTACATTGTATAGATTTTTATGAATAATTTACTACTCCAGTGTTATTTATTGGTCTTGGAGTTGATGATGTAATTTGAAAGCGCATTGGGAGAGAGCGACAATCAACCAAATGCATTGTACATGGTCCAACATTCTATTTCGGGGACTCAGGGGATGAATCTTCTTTTCTTTTCATTTGACTATCAGAATAAACAAATCATGCCACTTTTAATTTTAAATTAATTAAGTGGCCCTAGTAGTAATTGAATAAGATTATCTAAACTTTAATTAATTTATTAAAATTAAAGTGTAATTGCGTGTTAACAATAGTATTGTTCAAAGTGATACTCTTACTATTTCTCCGACTAAATATTTTATTGATAAATTAATATTGTTTACAAAAAGTATTCTTATTAATCATAGTTAAAAATCAAAATACTTAACTTAAAGTTTTTGTAAAATCTTACTAATAATATAATTTTTCAATTTTTATTTATAATAATATATTTATATATACGATAATGTAAGTATATGTTAACAGGTATAAAATATTGAAAATATTAATAAATTTGTAAACCAATTTAAAATATAGAAATTTAATATAATATTAATAGTAGTAAAAGAATTATTTATATTTACATTAGACTTAAAGACAATTTTTCTTTTTCTTTTAAGTTAAATAATTAGAAAAAACTTTCGTTGATATATAGAAAGTTAATTTTTGGTGACTTCTGATATATTCTTTTATATATATATATATATATATATATATATATATATATATATATATATATATATATATATATATATATATATATATATATATATATATATATATATATATAAGTTTTAAAAAAATATAAAAAGAGAAACTCTAGTTCATGAGTATCATTTTTACTCTGCCATACCTTTAAATTAAAATAAAAGTATGAAAAAGTAAAATTTATTTCATTCTTAAAAAATATTTTGCATTAGAAATTAGTTCATAACTTTAAAATAAAGGTAGAAAATTAATTTTACTACCTCTTTTATTGAAAATAAATTTTTTGTATCATTGAAACAAATACTCTGTGTATTTCTCTTTAAATTTTGATGAATGTTTATTATATAAACATTTTGATATATTAACTAAATTGATTGCCATTTTCCAAATAAAAAAACCTAAATAATTATTTTATAAATTTGAGTGACATAATTGATGAACCTATATAATTTCATTGAGTAAAATACTTATTTATTCATTATTATAGAACCATTTTGCAAATTATTAGATAATCCTTCGATCTCATAATAAATCTTGTATTTGACAACTTCACATAAATAACGGAAATAGAATAAGTAACTAAATATATTAGTTTACTAGATTATTTGTATTAACTATTTAAGTATGTTTACACTATAAATGAAAAAATAAAACATTAAAAAACAAAAGCATGTAATATTAATTAAACTAATTGAAAGGTGAGTGTAATAACTCAATATTTTTTAACTTATAACGTATGCTTATATATGACAATAAAAAATCTTTTTGATAACAATTTTTTTATCACAAATTTATAATCTATTTTTTAGATATCAATTTTAAAAAAACGTTTTAGTGAGTTAAATATAAAAATCTAACTTTATCATTAATTGACATTGTAAATGTAATATCAATTAATTTTTTAAAATTATTTTAGTATTTGATCTTACATTTAAATCTAAAAATAATACAAAGGCAAAGGCAATACAAAAAAGAAGTCGCACGTGTGCATAAAGTGCAAAGCAAAAACGAGAATAAGGATAGATCATGAAAAAGATTGGAGAGTAAAAAACACGCGCGAGAAGCGCGTAAGATCAACACAAATTACCATCTTTGTCCGTGAAATACAGAGAGCGAGTCTTACAGCTTTATACTTCAAGTCTCGCATTTTTCCCACTCACAAAACATAACACTCTTTTTTCTTCATTTCATTCATTCATATGTCTCCGCCGTAACTAATTGCCGGCTCCGATCACACCGCCGCCTGATCTACCTCCCCTCTCCTCCCTTCCTCCGGTATCACTCTTTCCTCTCCCCTCTCTCTTTCTCTTTCTCTCTTTATCTTCTTTTTTTAGTTTTTTTTTTTCTTCCTATGATTCATTGAATAATGCTCATGGTGAATTATTTGTATACATATTTTTTATTTACTGATACAATCAGCTTCAGTTTTAAGCATTATTTTATTCATTCTATTTCCTTCTTTAGATTTGGTTCTACCATTATCTAATATATCAATTAAAATATATTGTTATTTCCTTTCTCGTATATATTAATTTCCTGATAAGATTCGTTGGATCGCGTAAGTAATATATGTAGATTTCCTTTTGTTGGAGATTTCATTTTTCAAACTATTGTTCAGTTTACTCTCTATAAGTCTCAGCTAGTTTTTTTTTTTTTGGATTACAATTTGCATCAAACTCAATAGCTCAGATTAGGTTTTGTTTATGTAAGTAAATAGTTGATTTTGATTTTGGTGTTCTCTTGTTGCTCTTGATTTTGTACTTGAAATTTGGAATACATTATATTAGAACTAATAAATTTTTTTTAATTTTTTGTTTTTTTGGTAACTTTTTGTTTTTAAACCCGTGATGACAACTTATGTTAGGGTGTTTTTTTTTTTTTGTTTACAGATCTTTTCATGTGAGGGTGATAGGTGATAGATGATGGAGTCGTGCGAGTGTATAGACACGCCGTATCCGCCAGACGAACTGCTTGTCAAGTATCAATATATTTCCGATGTTTTAATTGCGCTTGCGTATTTCTCGATTCCTGTGGAGCTTATTTATTTTGTTCAGAAGTCGGCTTTCTTTCCGTATAGATGGGTTCTTATGCAGTTTGGGGCTTTTATTGTTCTTTGTGGGGCAACTCATTTTATAAACTTGTGGACGTTTTCTGCTCATTCCAAAGCGGTTGCTGTTGTGATGACGATTGCTAAGGTTTCATGTGCTATTGTGTCGTGTGCCACTGCGCTTATGCTTGTTCATATTATTCCGGATTTGTTGAGTGTTAAAACGCGTGAGTTGTTTCTTAAGAACAAGGCGGAAGAGCTTGATAGGGAGATGGGGCTTATTCTTACTCAGGAAGAAACCGGAAGGCATGTGAGAATGTTGACTCATGAGATTAGGAGCACGCTTGATAGGCATACGATACTCAAGACTACTCTTGTGGAGTTGGGTAGGACTTTAGGATTGGAGGAATGTGCACTGTGGATGCCGTCGAGAAGTGGTCTTAATCTTCAACTTTCTCATACTTTAACTTATCATGTACAAGTTGGATCTACGGTGCCAACAAACCTACCTATTGTTAATGAAGTCTTCAATAGCCCAAGAGCTACGCGGATACCGCACACTTGTCCACTTGCCAGGATAAGACCTCTTGTTGGAAGATACGTGCCACCTGAAGTGGTTGCTGTTCGGGTGCCACTTTTGCATTTGTCAAATTTTCAAATTAATGATTGGCCTGATCTTTCAGCAAAAAGCTTTGCAATCATGGTTCTCATTCTCCCTACTGATAGTGCTAGAAAGTGGCGAGATCATGAGTTGGAGCTTGTCGATGTTGTTGCAGATCAGGTTTGTTGGTTTGTGTTTTATCTGTACATTGTCTATTCTTTAATCTTTATTTTCATTACCTTGTATTCCTTTACTGTTGATTGATTGCTTAAACCGTCATATTCATTCTTGTTGTTTCCTGGAAGTTCTGTTCTGACTAACATTGTGAACATGTTTTGGAATTTGGCGCATAGAATAATATGAAAATCAAGAAATGGCTGTGAGGCTATCAATCATTGGCCATTTTGGCCCTCCCTTAAACAATTGCAATTTGGGATGTATCGGTATTTCTCCACCATCGTAGTAGAAGACAGCATATGACACCTTATAACTTAAGTAAACAACCCTATGTATGCAATATACATATGGACTGAACTGGGTGAATTCAAACAAGTGGCTTAAAAGAAAGACCAAATCACATAATTATGATACCTATGATCTTTGTATGTACTATTAATTATTACTTTTTGTCTATAGAATTCAACCTTCGCGATATAGTTAACATGTGGATTCAATCATATGTCGTTTTCTATTCACTTTATTCGAGCCAATCCAGTTTTGACTATGGACACATACAAATGGCTCAATACCTAGACTCTGAGATAGGCTTTGATACCGTATTAATATTAAGAATGAGATTGTAAACCATGGGGTAAACAAACACATGAAAATATCTAATTACTTCTCTTAACATCAAAGATTGAACAAGTCTGATGCAGGCCTTGGATAAAGCATAACCAGTGTGCGTGGGACCTGACTTTTAAATGTTTTATTACCATACTTCCACGTATGTCTTTTAGGAATATCATCTTCTTACTAGATTAAACGACCATATTAACTTTGTAATTTGCCTCTGTGACATTAGATATAGCACCACAGTTGCGGTTTCAAATTTTTGCCGACATATTCTAGTCTTGATGTGGCATTTATTTCCTCACATGCATCTCAGATGTGGGGACATGGTTGTGTTATTATCATTACATTTCAAATTTGTTATTTGAGATACTATTCCTCCATAGGCTTAATCCCTTTAGTTTCCAAACAGGTAGCAGTTGCTCTTTCACATGCTGCTATTTTGGAGGAGTCTATGAGAGCCCGGGATCAACTCATGGAACAGAACGTTGCTTTAGATTTAGCTCGGCGAGAAGCTGAAATGGCAATTCATGCTCGCAATGATTTCCTTGCAGTAATGAATCATGAGATGAGGACACCGATGCATGCTATTATAGCATTGTCATCGCTTCTTTTAGAGACGGAACTGACTCCAGAGCAGAGGGTTATGATAGAAACTGTATTGAAGAGTAGTAATGTTTTGGCAGCACTTATCAATGATGTTTTAGATCTGTCCCGACTGGAAGATGGTAGCCTTGAATTAGAAATGGGGAAAATCAACCTTCACGGTGTCTTAGGAGAGGTAATTTCTATAAGCTTTTCTGATTAAGCAGTCTGAGATGTCAGTAACACTATTCGTTAGCTTTTACCATGAACATCATTTATGATTGCTTTTTTCTATCTCTAATGCAGGTCATTGAACTGATAAAGCCTATTGCATCTGTGAAAAAATTACCTATTACTTTAATTCTGGCCCCTGATCTACCTAATCATGCCATTGGTGATGAAAAACGGCTTATGCAAACACTTTTAAATGTTGTGGGTAATGCTGTCAAATATACTAAGGAGGGTTATGTTTCTATTAGAGCTTCTGTTGCAAAACCAGAATCCTTGCAGGATTGGCGACCTCCTGAGTTCTATCCAGCATCAAGTGATGGTCATTTCTATATAAGAGTCCAGGTACCTTGTGCATCTTCAATATCTGAAATCTCTATCCAGTCATATATCTATGTGATTCAATTCTTGGGTTATATTTTGGTATTATGTTATTGTTCTAGCAACTATTAGAAATTAATCTAGGTATTGAATTCCATCTCATGAGTCATGACTGACCTGAGCATCCTTCTCTGTGCAGGTTAAGGATTCTGGATGTGGCATTCTCCCACAAGATATTCCACATCTCTTTACCAAGTTTACTCAATCTCAAAGTGGACCGGGTCGATCTAGCAGTGGCTCAGGTCTTGGGCTAGCCATTTGTAAAAGGTAGGGAAAAACATAGTCACTCAATTCTCACGATTTAGCATATAACTTCAATGTTGATAACTAGCAACTTAATGTTATTGTTATTGCTTAAGTGATTAGTTTTTTTTTTTTTATCGAGTTTTTGACTCTCCTCAAAATTGATTCAGATTTGTAAATCTCATGGGTGGTCACATTTGGATGGAAAGCGAAGGACCCGATAAAGGAAGCACAGCTACATTTGTAGTCAAACTTGGGATTTGTAGCAATCCAGATCCATCTGATCATCAAGCTGCAAGCAGAGGCCAAGCATATAGTGGAAGCGGAGGCCTGGCTAGATTTAAACACTTAGTCAATGACGGCGACATAGGTTTTTCTAATAGACGCAATCAAAGAAGTTTCTAAACACCAAATTTGGACTCATGTTGACTTGGTTGTACTAAACTCTCATTTGCAATATGCCTAATTGTATGGTTTGCTGTTTGCAGTTATAGAATAGGATTCATGTGTCAGACATGTTTCTAACAAACAGTTCTTATCTGAAACCCTATAATATTATTAACTAGTTATACAACAATTGAGGAAATTCAAAAATAATCCACTACTTAATAAAACTTGACCTGATAGTTTTAAGCAATATTCTAAAAATCAGACTGAACAGTTGGTTCAACCTGTTTTTTTTTTTTTTGTATTTTTCAATATTTTTTAATTTGTATTTAAAGATTATTACAATTTTACCCCCTTGGCATATAGGTTGTTTCTGGTTTACTCCTATGTAAAAAAAATTGAAAAACAACCTTACCATTTTAAAATACTAACGATTTAGCCCTTAAAGTCAAAATCCGCAGGGTTTTGAGGAAATGGCAAATATCAATGTGAATCAAATCAATTGTTTCTTTCACAATGTTTATGGATTAGTTTTACTGTTCAACGACTGCAATTTCGGTGATGTTGCGGTAGGCTGGTAGCAGCTGGAATTGTCGTTTCTCTCGGATTTGTCATAGCTGCGCAATCTTGTTTCGCCTCATCTTAATGAATTGTCAGTTTCATGTTTCAGACAATAATCTTATCGGGATTTTTTGAGCTTTGATTGTTTGAGTTCTGATTAGGGTGTCGCTTAAGCTGGATATGATGGCTTTAATCTCTTCGGCGGCGCTGCGATACGAAATAGTTGGGATTTGTATTTTGTTACGGCTGTCCAAAAAATCCAAGAAATAATCGAACTGTTATGTATGGTTAATGAACCAAACCATTATGCACAAACAGTTCTAGAACCGAACTGTAACCAACTTTATAATTTCATTAACCAATATTTTAAATTTCATTAACCAATTTTGTTTTATTACTAACTTCGTCACTTTATTAACAAATTTTTTAAATTTCATCAACCAACTTTATTTTAGTTCTAAAAATTACCTTTAATATCTAGGCATTTATTAATCATCTTTATCATGTCATTAACCAATTTTTTACATTTTCTTAGTCAATTTTGTTTTACTACTAAAATTTATTTTTAATATATAGGGCGTTTATTAACCAATTTCATCACTTTAAATTTTTTACAATATATTAACAAGCTTTATTTTACTATTAAAAGTTACTGTTCTTTCACTGTTCACGGGTATTGTTCACGATTATAGCATTGTTCGTAGTCACTATTCATGTTACTGTTTACTGTACGTATCGTTGTTCGCTGTATTTTTGAATAGTAAATACGGTGTAGGTGTAAGGTATAGTGTAAGAACAACATTGTTGTTATGGCTTTAAAGAGTATTTTTAGAGCACACGTTAGCATTTTCCTATATATTTTTTATGCCTTAATCTACTATCTAACATATATTAAGAGATTGACTAAACTCCCTAAATTGCCATTTCCTCAAAAATAATTTACACTACAAAATGGACATTTTGGTAACTAACAAAATAACCCTTCACCTTTTTATCTTTTGCACCAAGTGTTCCACTCTCATTGGTCCACCAACTTTCTACAACATAATACACTACCTCATTTTCTCTCTCCTTATAAAGTACAATTTCAATTGAAAATATAATATAGTTGCATATTTATGATTATTATTAATTTATAATTGAATCATTCATTTTAAATTTACATGTTTTAAATATATTTTATACAATATTAAATAAATTTACATGATATTAGGATGTAGTTTACGGGTCACTATCAACATAATACATATTTTATTTATTTTTCAAATGTTAAAATTCATTTTATTCTTTTTCCGTCTCATGGATCAATTTTTTTTCTTTGCTTAATTATTTAATAATTAAGTAATTTATTTTAAATTTATTTGTATAATGTATTTTTTTAATTTTAAAAATATAATACACTACCTCATTCTCTTTCTCTTTATAAAGTACAATTTCAATTGAAAATATAATATGGTTGCATATTTATGATTATTATTTATTTATAATTGAATCATTCATTTTAAATTTACATGTTTTTAAATATATTTGATACAATATTAAATAAATTTACATGATATTATATTGTAGTTTACGGGTCACTATCAATATAATACATATTTTATTTATTTTTTCAAATGTTAAAATTCTTTTTATTCTCTTTCCGTCTCATGGATCAATTTTTTTCTTTGTATAATTATTTTATAATTAAGTAATTCATTTTATATTTATTTGTATAATGTATTTTTTAAAATTTTAATAACAAGACAAATTTATTTATCTCACGGGTCACTAACAAGACAATATTTATTTTAGTTTAATCAATCATTATTTTAATTCAAGAGAGAAAATCTTTATTTTTAAATATTAATTTTTTCTCCATCTCATAATTATATGTTTTCTTCTTTGTGTATGATTATCTAATATAATCAAATCTATATGATTACTGTTACTTTTAAAATAAGTAAATCATTTCAAATTTTACATTTGTATTTGATACTATCTAAGTGATATTACATTAAGACTCATTCATGTGTTATCACATTAACAAATATTTTGTTGTTATTTTTTTTATTTCATGATTATTATTTGAAGATTCTAAATTACTAGATATTTTTTTAGTTATTTACACAATATCATAATTAAATTACCCATCCTCAAAATGATACTATCTAAGTGATATTACATTAAGACTCATTCATGTGTTATCACATTTACAAATATTTTGTTGTTATTTTTTTTATTTCATGATTATTATTTGAAGATTCTAAATTACTAGATATTTTTTTAGTTATTTACACAATATCATAATTAAATTACCCATCTTCAAAATATATGTTGTTGGAATTGCAAAACATTGTGAAATTGACTATGATAATCTTATTCATAAATTTTTTTTCTAATGATTAATTTCCATTTTATATATACAATTTGGTCAAACTTTTTTACTTCACATTTTTTTGTATCATTCAAAAAATACTACAACATAAATAATGCACCGGTGCGACAGCACGGGTCTCTGACTAGTTTTTAATATAATTCTATTTTATGCTCTTTAAAAAAAACCATTGTTACTGAATTTGGAATTCGAGTTTATTTGAAATCTTTAACTCAGTTCAAATTATCATAATAGAAAACTAATTCTAATTTCCCGAAATGTCAACTAGTAATTACGCCGATTAACATAAAATAAATTGGATATATCTACTGCAATGGTAGCATGTCAATAATTACACTGTCTCTTGACTCTCGAGTTGTTTAACTGTTTACATAAAATAAGTTGTCTCTTTTTTTCAAACATCACAAATTTTATTTTTAAATTGTCACATAAATCACTCAATTTTCTCATTTTTCTTCTGAAGTGGAAGGACTTTGAGCTGATCATTTTGGTTTTTCCTAACGAGTACTATTTCTTTCAAAGGTTTTATTTTTGTTTAAAGAAAGAGATTGTATCTTTTAGATACTGAAATAATTTGTTCCTGCTTATTTGTTTGTTAGTTTTTGTAAATTCTAAAAATATCTTGATAGGAGAATTAAGAGAATATTAGAGTCATGTCATCACTAGAGTCAGATTCATTAGCCTTAAGTGCTAGACTTTTATTTTTATTTTCTCCTTCTTCTTCTATGGCAAGCCTTTTGAGTTCCATTTTGTATTCTTGCAATTTATCAAAGAGAGTGTGAGTTCATGGTCGTCAAATCCTTGGATTCATAAATCGTGACTTTGAATTGCCAACTACGGTTTAGGAATCTAAGAATATTTATGACTGATTCTTCATTTGAGTTTTTTCCTCAGAGTTCTCATATGACTCGTGATATGGGTGAATCGTTTATGCATATTTGACTCATGCTCTCTTCAATTTTCATTCTGAAGAATTCATACTCATGGGTTAATGTGCTCAATCTTACCCTCTTTATCTCAGTAGTTCCTTCATGGGTAATTTGGAGGCTGTACCACTTTTCTTTTGCAGTTTGGCAGTGAGAAATTTCACAAAAAATCATCAAAGACATAGAGTGAAAATGATGATAGAAAAGTATTTCAAATTGCGCTGCACATTCTCTTTATCATTTTTGTCCAATTCTTTTTCAATTTTATCTACTACAACACTATTTACTATGTGTGTAAGGAAAAAAGGACTTCGTTCATAGCCATCCAAACACCACACTCCACTCTTCTATAAAGAATTTCATTTTCTCTTTTCATAAATTGTACCCTTGTCCATTAAAGGATGAATGCTTGTTTAGTGAATAGCTTGAAGACATTTTTTCTCTTGAGACGACGAGTCCTTAACATGAGTTAGACTTTGAGGTCACTTGTCGAACAAATGACTTCAAGAACAAGAGAGGGTTGTGTGGTGTTTAAAATTCGCAATTACTTTTATACTTGATTAAGATCGTGTTATTAGTTCCTTTTAGAGTAAATTCCGGCAAAAATATAGTAAATAGTAAACAACTGAAAAAATAAAGAGAGTCAAACTTAGAGAGATTGCACCAGAGAGTTATCCAAATTTGGACAAATATTGGCCTAGTCTTGTCTCCAAGAGGTCTTCTTGAGATTTTGACTATAAACGTTTGAGCTTTTATAGGTTATGCCCACGAACCTTAATACAATCTGATCTTGATAGTTTTACAGGATTATCCCTCACAAATGATATATTTTACCTCAGTTTAAGCTAATAAACCGTTAAGAGATTTATGGCTTATCTTAATAACCAAATCAAAGCTTTTTCTAGCAAAGCTCCAAAAATAAAACTCTGAGATTTTATGATTGGTTTATCTCACAAACCAAACTCGATCTCTCAAGAGTATCACACTCATAAAAATTAAAACGATCAGCACGACCACTTACAAGCTCTTCCTCACAAGCAAGATTTCACTCAAAAGCACTAAGGCAACCTCAAGTAAAAAAGAAATATTTTTAGAAAGAGAAAGAGAGAAAATAGAAAAAACAATTTCAAAGAAAAAGTAAATGGTTGGAAAGTGACAAGGAATGAAGATGAGGTGAGCCTCCTTTATATAGGAGTTGGAAAATCCAGAAAAGAAAATAATTCATGGGCTGAATTGACTATCCAATCGATTGGCATAATGTTTCAATTGAATTTTCAAGCCATTTTTAATTGATTACCATGGTCTATATTCTTTTGTAAGTTTTAAATCTTTCAAGGGATGAACATGGATACTTTCAACTATTTTACGCATCATTATTGAACTAGGGTGACATAAACGGTCATGCCATAAATTCACAGTTTTAGGATCTTCTTTTACTACTGAATTAAATTAATTTCATGTATATATGTACAATGTAATTCAGAGCGTAATTTTCGTAGTTTTTCTTAAGTTTTCTTCTTTCCCAAAACATTATAAGTAATATTAATGTATTTCATATTATCTTCGGTTGTAGTTTCAGTATCATAACCTTGACTATATATGTCCTTAAAACTCAACAACTTTCTCTCTGATTTTGGAGAGTATAAAGAATTATTAATGATAAATTGTCTCATTTGATAATATGAACGTAGCATTACATGTTCCTTCAATTAAATTTGTGGGACCTAAGATTCTATTTATTATACCTTTAGTAGCATTTATTTCAGTAAAAAATTCTTATTCTTTAGGATCATGTGGGTAGTTCCACTGTCCAGAATGCAAATGTCTTTAACATGTTCCATGTCTAAACTTAAAATAGAAATAAGATTAAATAGATAGTAAATCAACAACATATTTAACATTATTATTTCTTACAAACATTGGATACACCAAATAACATACAAATTATTAAGTTGGTACATAATTCAGATATAAAGTCAATACAAGCACATCACACATTATTCAAATAGTTACATAATTCATGGTTTCTTCTACGAAATCAACAACTCTAAGATAGGTAATATCATTTTCAGGTTCAATTTCAATAAAATTTACTTCTTTTTCATTTTCCTCTATAGATGTCTTGTTTCTTTTACACACATGCTCTGACGTTCTACACAACTTAGACCAACGACCTTTCTTTTCGCATCTATAACAGAAATCATCATGATTCCTCGAGGGACCCTCTTGGATATAATTACTCCTACCTTGACGATTCTTATTAGTTTGATCGTATATTAAAAACCTACATTTATTCATGTAACCTTATCTACGACCTCGGCCACGAAAATGGTTTCGGCCGTGATATTCGTCTCGACTAGGATCCCCTAATCGAGCATAACCACCACGTCTTTTAATACGATTATAGCCACCATGCCTTTGATTAAATGTTGTGGCACTTATCTCATGGTATGGTGTTGTTTCTATGGGATGTGATTGGTGGTTTTTTTTATAAAGAGCTCATTATTTTGTTCTGATACTAGAAGGACTGCAACTAAATCAGAATACTTTGAAAATTCCCTATTGTTGTCGCAAGAATACTTGGGATGTATGAAAAGTTGAAAATATTTTTCTAACTTTCTTGTTCGGTTATAACTATGCCACAAAACTCTACTTGTGATATAATTTGGTGCATGAATGAGTTATATGCAACAACACTTTTATAATCTTAGAACCTTAATATGTTCCATTGATCTATCAATGAGGCAAAAAGATTTGAAAATTTCTTTACCCACCTCCTAACCTTCTTGGTCACCTCTGGCGAATTTACAAAAATACCCCTTGTTTCGGAAGTTCATTTCCGAAAACGTACTTTTATTGAAAAAAAAAGGTGTTTTCGGAAATGCATCTCCGAAAAGGTGAATATTTTAATGAAAAATATTGATTTCGGAGATGCATCTCCGAAATAAAGTTGTTTTTCAGAAAATTGGTGAATTCGGAAGTTCATCTCCGAATTCACCCCCCTTGGAGGAATTCGGAAATGCACTTCCGAAAAAAGGTCTGGACAGAAGAAAAATAACAAACAAGAACGATTCGCTTTATTTAATCGGATGAAGCTTACAACGATCACATTACATAAGATTAAAGTTACATATTGTTAAACACGGGTAGGTGAGGATGAGTCAACATTTTGATAACGTCGGCCCTCGGTCTTTGAAGTTTCGCGTCCAACTCGATCGGACCCTTTAAAGAAAATCGGTCGAACGTTGTCCACAAAACCGCTAAATCTTCGTCGTTCTTGATCTCAAAAGATGTGAACTCAATGTCTCCCTCGTCGTTAAGCGATGGCGAGCGGTACTCGAGCTTGACAACCTTTCGATTTTCGGGATATTGCAATAGCGTGTGGAGCGACGTTATCAACTCCGCAAACGGCGTGTCGCGCGAGAAGCGAAATTGGAACGACATCGGGTAGCCGGTGGTGAAGTAGACGAATGCTAGGTGGGGGTAGGTTTGTGTCATTTGTGTTTCTAGGTGTGAAGAGGATGAAGAAGAGTGTGTTATATTTATAGACTTATTGGAGTAATAATGGCCCAACAAACCCTATCTTGCATTCAGTGGATGTTTCGGAAATGAACTTCCGAAAATTGGAGGCAGACTAGTATATTTCGGAAGTTCATTTCCGAATTATACAGAAACAGGCATAAATTTTGCATTTTGTTGATTGCTTAGTGTTTTGTGTAAAAAATACAAAAGGAATTCAAAATAGACATAAATTAGACAATGATGACATAAAACATACTTATATTATATATGTATTGAATCGGTCCGATTTTACATGATAAACAACAATACATACAAAAATGGTCATTACAAACAAAAAACGATCCGGAACAAACTAAAATTCACCGAACCAATCGGTGGATCCTAAGTCCAAAATAGGTACGTTCTTTGACCGCTCTCTATTTTGCTCGCGCTCTTCGCTCATCATTTCTTCAAACTCCGCCATTCTTGAAACGAAAGGATCCGGCCAAGTCTCCGCCTCATTTGAACGATGTGTCGTCCATTGACAAGAAGTAGCCGGTATAGGACACCCCGGTTTCAAAAACACTTGGACGAAGTGCCGCGATCGTAGATAGCCGATGCATAGGATGCGGCTCGACGCGTCCAACGGCGGTCGACTATGAAGTGGAAAGAAAGTCTCACTTAGTCCAAACCTCGTCAAATCGACACACACCATATCATATGCACTTGCTATTAGATGACCCATGTTGGGGAATGACATCCACTTCGAAACCGGAGCGATACCGGTAAGTGATGGAACAAGTGAATCATGAATTTTCGCAAACTTTTCTTGATTTTCATATAGTCGTCCGTAGATGTCCCGATACGAAGTTAACTCCGCAATAAGTTCCCTTCGGACTAAAGTGTGATTATTTTCCCCTTTACCGAGCAAACCTGCAACGGCCCGATATCCACAATTGTCGTCGCCTCCAACATCAACGATGTTATCGATATATTTGTGTATAAAAAGTGGCATCTCATCAATGTATACAATGGGTGATTTTTTGATCGGCGGTGTGCGAGGTGGCTTCGAAATACGGGCTCCTTTGTTACCACTACACTTGGACTTTGGTGTCGGTGAATCCGGGAATGATGCATCAACATGTTCAAAGTAGGAAGGAGATCGTTTTGTTGATGTGTCTTCTTGTGTAACTTTGGACTTTTTCGGTGCACCTTTCGTTTTAACCGGTTGAGATGGCGGTTTCAAATCGGTGGTCTCCGGAAATGCAATTTTTCGCAATTGTTCTTTATATGCATTTTCGTTGTGTCATCCGCTTTAGCAAACTTCTCCATTATCACTTCCAACTCGTCGGAGATGGTGATTTTGGAGTCATTTTCTTTCGGCGGGTCAAAATCATCAAAACGAAGCTTCTTCCAATGGTCGGCTACCTCATCCATGCGTATTGGTGAATTCAACTTCTTCTTTTTTGAAAGTATACAAGCACATGGAAGGTCGTATGTCTTTCTAATGGTACACCCACATAAAGAACTATTCGGCCCCGTGGTCTCCGACCGCTTCGCTTCATGAAACAAAAAATTCAAACCCGTTCGGGATATGTTATAAATCAATTGGGAGAATAAAATTTGGCCCTTATACCGGTGTTCCATAACCGTCTTACTCCGACCGAACGATGTTTGAATTTCATTGTGTTTATTTTCATGCATTTGGTTCACGGTGTCCCATCCCCGACACAAATCTCCCTTGCTATCACCCAACCACCTCTTAAAGACCGCATGTGCGGATTCAACTCGGTTAGTCGTGGTGCAACCAAGATGTCTAACTCGATTTGTCCAAGCGCACACGACTTTTTCTCTGACTTTGTCAAGAATGGTGGAGTCGACGTAATGACAAAAAGTCTTAATGGAACCACACAAAGACCTAAAGTGTACCAATTTCTCGGTATACACCTCTTCGGAGTATCCATCTAAAATTTCCCCCCATGCCGCCATTATCCTCTCAACCACAACACCGGCTTTGATAACTTTACCGTTTTCATCCGGCCTTTCTTTTGTCCCAACCGCGGGTTTCAACTTACTTCTCACGTTGCAAGTTATGTGATACCGACAAAGTAACGCGGTCGATGTCGGGAAGACGGTATCAACCGCATTCATCAAAGCATTGTCCCGGTCGGTGACAATGACTTCTGGCATAACCTTTTGATCAACCAACAAAGACTTGCATATTCCCAAAGCCCATGTAAAGTTTTCTTCTTTTTCACACTCCAAAAAAGCAAATCCGACCGAATAAGTCTTGTCCGTCGAGGTCACACCGACGATCTCTAGAAGAGGAAGCCTATACTTGTTTGTCTTGTATGTCGAATCCATGATAAGAACGGTTGGAAATGTGTTGAACAATTTGATACTTTCAGGATGAGTCCAAAAAATATCACGCACCGTAACTTTGTCCTCGGACGTTCGGAAGCTTGACACATATTTGTTATCGCCTAATAGTTTCAAAAGTTGTTGCATTTCCGACCGAGGACCCATTTTCAAAACTTTGAGATTGTGTCGTTCATTGTAAACTTGCTTGATATTTGAAACGCTATCCGGTTTTTTACGCTTCAAATCGGCAAGTATGTTGCGAGGCGCCACTTTGACTATCGTTAAATCCGAAATCACATTCTTCTCTTCGCGGGACAAACGACACGCCGTTGGATGTCCGTGTAACTTGGAATCCAAGGCATGATTATGAATTCCACAAATTACGGTTAAACGCCACAAATCATCAACCCTCCGAGTCGCCCGCAACTTAAACGGACACCCGCACTTTCTCGATCCCGTGTCTTCGTGTTTTAGCACCTGGTTTGATTATGCATAACTCCCACCCCGTTCGCAATTCAAAACAATGAAAGCTTTCCGCCTACTATTTTCATTGTCGGACCTTAAAATTACAATTCCAAATCCAAGTTTACTAGCTTCGTTCCGAACCCAATCAATCAAATGCTCGCGACTACCGAAGCTCCGATCATTTGTAAATTGTTGCCGAACATCAACCGCATTGATCATAGGTCGAACGTCGATAACCGAATCGTTATTAACGTTGGCAACTTCCGGAACTACTGCGTCATCGTCTTGCACAATGTTGTCCGGATGCACCATACCTAACATATGCAAAAATTAGCAAAATTGGCCAAAACTGTTTTTTTTAACTGCCAGGGCATATTTCGGAAGTTCATTTCCGAAATTTGTTAGGTAATATATTTCAGAAATGAACTTCCGAACCATCGCAGGTTTCATCAGAATTTTGTTGAATCAATGTAGTGAAATAGGGGGTGAAATGGGAGATGTTTACCTCAAATTGTAGCCTTCTATGCTCCCTTTGACGTGATCAACGGTTTGAAACTTGATTTTGAGACGAAAAATGGATGGAGATTGATTGAGTTTTGGAGAGGGTTTGGAGAAGTTTTGGAGAAAAAATGATGAAATAGTGAAGGAGGGAAAATTGTATATGCAGGAATATTTTCGGAAATGAACTTCCGAAATATTCACGGTTTTGAATTTTTTTTGACTTCGGAAATGCATCTCCGAAAACACCACTTTTTTGGTGTTTTCGGAGATGCATTTCCGAAATGTATGAAAAATCTTTAAAAAAAATAACTTCGAAGATGCATCTCCGAAGCAGGGGTAATTTTGGGATTTCGTTGGGGGTGACCCCCATAGGGAGGTGGGTAAAGAAATTTTCAAAGATTTTCCTCTGATGTTCAAATCTTGCCTTAAGCTTGTCCAACAAAATCTTGAGATCTTTTGCATTTGAGTATTTTGTTTGTAAGCCATCATCAAGGTGGTGCTTAATTATCCGATTCACTTTCGACTTTTTCATTGCCATTTCTTCTGGTCAATTGTCAATTTTCTTGAATTGTCTCCTTCAAGAATTTTGTCAAGTCCCTCACATGCAAGAAACTCAATTAAGTTGTTGTTCCAAGTTATGTAGCTGTTCCCATTTATATTTTAATTTTTTAATTGATACTTAACATTGGACATGTTGTATCTAGAATTCATATGAACATAATCAATATTGAATGCATAAACTAAAATAAAATACTAATTTATTCAATAACGACGATTATAAAAATAGTAATGGAAAAATGATCAATATCGTTAATGATACGTAATTTTTATCTAATTCTTCATGCTTGATAATACTGATAAGGAACAAAATAATGACAAGTAAAATGATGAATAAAAAAGAGCATTTGTCCATTTGAACCATCACAATACAATACAGCTCATAAAAATAAAACCACCTTCTAACAGCTACACTTAATATAGGATTAAGTTACAACTCTATCTAGCCGGATCACCAACACCAAATCAAAAACCACAAAAAGATTTCACACTAACATACCACATGATTGGGTGCAAAACTTGGTACCTTGTAAAGTTAGAAACATAAATGACCCATTGGTAATTTAGATAAAGAATGAGGCAATGGTGTCAATTATATGTACCTATGTGTCAAAACATGGGAGTTCTTTCATTTTCTCAAAATATTGGAGATAAAGAGAAAGCTTGAAGAAAGGGAGAGAAGTGGCGGGCAAGGAGAAAGAGAGGTTTCAACCAAGGATGACAAAACAAACTTGGCCTGATAGCCATACTCATGTTGTCTGCATTTTTTCGCAGTCCCTTTTTCCAAGCTTTTGCAAAAACGGCATTAACATGTTATTGCAAATTTAGTCTTAAAAGGTGCGAGGAAAAATGTTATTGCAAATTTAGTTTTAAAAGGTGCAAGGTAACATGTTTAAGCAAGGGGTTGGCATTAAAAAGTTCTTGCGGCATTTACTAGGGCCAGTAACAATCACTCTACCTCCCTATCTCTCAACACATATTCTTCTGTTGTGTGAAATCTGAAAGTCGTACAAATATCAGTCCATATGAAACTCACGAAATAGGTGTTTAATAAAAAATGACAAAGTTCTATGAAATTCTTCCAAAAACAATTTTATAAAGAGCATGCTAAACATCTTTTGCATCTCAGTTCCGTCCAATCAAATACAAGCATGTAAATTCGCGGGATTGAGAAAGCATGTAAATTCGCGGGATTGAGAATGCATGTAAACATAGTTGCAAAGTATAGAGGAAGCTAACAAAGTATAACATTAGTGTTTCCGCAACAAAATTCATAACAAATAAAGCAAAACACCATTTAAAACAGGGACTATTATAAATTCATACACCTGATAAATGAAAACTGTCTTAAACCAACAAAATGACTCGTCAAAACTAATTTAGAACAGTAACAGAGGATGCAAGCCCTAATATTCTGCCACACAAATTCAAGCTGCCACGGCCTTCTTGGATTTCTTTGATGGTCTGCAAAAAAGATATTTATTTAAAAAATTATACAATGAAAGGACTAAAGATAGTAGATACAGAACAGGACAGGCATAAATTATGTTACTCACTGGGTTTGCTTTGCAACTTCAGCTGGTGGAGCAGCAGTAGGAGCTGCTGCTGGCTTCTCTCCTCCTCCAGGACCCTAAACATTTTATAAACAAGCGACAAAATCTCCATTATATACTTGTTAACACGGTAAAACTAAAATCATGCAGAGCCATGTGTAAATAGAGATTTTGAAGAATAGTAAATGGAACTCACTTGAGCAAAACGCTCCTCCCTGCGCGCAAACTTCCTTTCTCGGCTGGCCTTGTTCTTGGCACGCTTGGCCTCAAACTGGTCTGACAAGGTCTTCTCTCTTGCCTTCTCAGCTTTAGACTTGTGGATGCTCTCCATTAGAACTCTCTTATTCTTAAACACATTACCCTTAACCTTCATGTACATGTCATGGTACATATGCTTGTCAATCTTCTTAGACTCACGGTACTTGCGGAGCAAACGTCTGAGCACACGCATTCTCCTCATCCAAAGGATCTTGGTTGGAAGCCTTGCCTCCCTGGTACCCTTACGCTTACCTAACAGAATTCAGACAAACCCAATTAGGTAATAATTCACCGTCTCCTTATTAATAACCAGAAAGTCATTTTATGCCAGCTCAAAAACACACACTCACAAACTCGGTAATTTTCATATTTGACAAAACTAGATAAATCTAACCAATAGATGAGAAACTAGTTAAAATATTAATATCTTCACAGTTACATATTGAAAAGAATAAACTGCTATTGAATCTAAAAAAAGTTTCTAAATCACTTTTTAACTGTAATAGTTATGCAGGTGTAAGCATTATTCAGATACGATTTGGTTAAAAGAACAAGTTTCATGCTGAACATGAAAGCTATTTTGATAAACTTCTTATTTCAAAAAAAATAAATTGATTAGCTTCTGGATAAAAATCATTTACAATGGAAAATAAGAAAGAAAAATCACTTTGTAAAATTGTAAAAACACAAAATTACTTGTGTTCTCTAATAAATCAAAAAACAATCATCACTAAATTATATCATATAAAAAACACTTCAATTTTAACTGGCAAGCAGAATAAAAAAAACAAATCATTGTAAAAAGTGTAAAAAATACACAACTTCTGATTTTCTCATAAATCCAAAAATAATTATCACTAAATTTAACCATATCAAAATCAGAGTTATTTTAAACTGCAACCTAAATCATGAGTTCAATATCCATTCAAAATGAAGCTAATAAAAAATAAGGGTAATAAATTACCATATCCAGAGTGTCTTCCCTTCCTCTTAGCTTCCTTCATACGACGAGCACGTGACCTGGAATGAATCTTGGTAGGTTTCCTGATGATAAACCCATCCTTAACCAGCTTCCTTATGTTTTGGCCTACAAATCAAAATCCAATCAAAAACCCTAAAAATAAGATACAGAAGCTGAATCTATACAATCACAATCAAATCAATGAAATTCAACGATAAACGAGGTAAGGTTGAAATTGCTTACGGGAATTAGCCATAGAGATCTCATTTCCCTCGTTTGGATCGAGCCAAACTTTTCCCCTTCCGCACTTGAGGACACTGGCGGCGAGACGTTTTTGGAGTTTGAGCGAAACCATGTTTCCCTGTGAGTAGAAGCTAAGGCTATCGCAGAATGGTGGAAGGGATGCAGCCTCGAATATAAACCTAGGGTTTGGAATTTTGTAATGGGTTTACGGGTTGTTTTCATTTGTCTTAAAAGCCCATTTGTTCTATCTCCTTGGCCCAATAATAATAAAACACTTTTTAGTCAATAATAAATTTAAATATTTGAACTAAAACACTTTTATACTTGTTTTTATTTTTATGAATCTTTTATATTTTATAATTTGTATATATATTAATAAAAAATAAATACTATATCTCAAGGGAACAATATATGTCCTTTTTTATAATTTTATTTGTCTTACTTATGAAATTTTTTATAATTAAATATAAATAGACACAAATAACAACAACAAATGAACAAGGATATTTCTTATGAGTCACCATGGAAGGTCTATAATACAATGGTTAACGTTTGCAATGATCAGAGATGGGTGTATCTACAAGGTTAATGCTTTAACGCTCAAGTCACTAAAATTAGGGTGGTGAAACTTGCAACTGTGTGGCTGAATGACATCTGAGAGTGATTGAGAGTCATGCTTGTATTGGGGTGACAGTTAGAATTTTCGTCGGTTGGTCTGACATGAAACGCGAAGAATCGTTGAATGAATATCAACCTAAGAGATATAAAATGGGTTCTACTTCAATGTGGTGCCTGAGTAAGGGCGTCTTCTTTTTTTTCCACTGGAGTGGAATTTGTGGGTGGGTCGGGCCTTTGGATTGGCCAATCTAATTAGGCATTTGGCCATCCCTAAACAGTTGTTTCCCAAGTCCTTATCATTAGTCATGAAGTGTGGATTATTGATGTGAGAGATTTGAGATTAGTCCTTATATGATATCCATCGTACAAACCCGACTTGGTGGGTAAAATGGTATCTTCATCAGTACAACTCTCGGAATACAACATCTGGTATGTTCTTAGGGGAAGCATTGAGTTCCAAACCTTAGTCAACTTCGTATGAAAACTCAGCACGCTCGTCCAAGAAGTTCCTCACTCGGAATGGGAGTTGTCCATGGATGGCGCCTCTAACGTAAAAGGGAGCAGTGTGAGGATAATGCTCGAGGGATCGGGTGACTTAGTAATTGAGCAAGAGCTAAAATTTTGATTCACAACTAGAAAAAACCAAGCTGAGTACGAGGCACTCGTAGTTGGTATGATCCTCGCTCTCGAAATGGAAGCCACCAAACTGAAAGCGAAAATCGACTCTCACTTGGTCGCCAACCAAGTATTGGGACAATACAAGGCCAAAGAGCCTATGTTAATAAAGTATTTATAGAAGGTATGTCATCTGTCTTCCCAATTCATTTCCTTCGAACTAGAATATGTTCCCCTCGAAGGTCGCGGGGTTCACTACGAGTGTCATACAAGAGACTTTGGTCTCCCCTAGCATCGAGGCAGAAGAAGTATATTTTATAGAGCTCGATCTAAAGTCTAGCTAGATTTCGCCCATACTGTGTTACCTTCAATTAGGTGACCCCCCACCCGATGAAGGGGGATACAGGAATATCAGAAGAAAGGTCGCCAAGTACACCATACTCTTTGGGAAGCTCTACAAAATGGAAAATGTCACTCCTATGTTGAGGTGCCTAGATGAGAGCGACATCGCTTTAGTCCTCGCGAAGGTCCATAAGGGAGCCTGCAGCAGCCATATTGGCGGAAAAGCTCTCGCCCATAAACTATTAAGAGCACACTATAATTGGCCCAGATTGATGAAAAACAACATCTCCTTTGTCAATAAATGCAACCAATGCCAAAGACATATCGGCCTTCACCATGCCTTGACATAATTTCTCTAATTGATGACCTCGCCCTTGCCATTTTACCAATTGACGACCTTCACCACGCCTCGACATAATTTCTATAACTATGAACAATCACTCATATGCTTTATTGCACAGGGACCTCCTTTTTTTATTTTTCTTTCTTTGAACAATATTTATGCAGTACCTTCACTGAAAGATCGTTGTCGCGCCTTGTGGAAATATTTATGTTGGACTTTCACCGAAGGATCCTCGCCACCCTTCGTGGTATTATTTATGTTGGACCTTCACTAAAGGATTTTCGTCGCCCCTCATGGAAATATCTATGATGGATCCTCACAAAGGATCATTGGCTCCGCTCGTGGCAAAATCGATGTGAGACCTTCATCAGAGGCTTCTTGCCACCCCTTGTGGCAATATCAATGTTAGATCTTCACCGAAGGATCCTTGTCGCCCCCTCGTTGAAATATCTATGTTGGACCTTGAGTAAAGGATACTTGTTGCCTCTCGTGGAAATATCTATGTTGGACCTTCACTGAAGGGTCCTTGTCGCCCCTCATGGCAATATCTATTTTGGACTTTCACTGATGGATCCTTGCTGCCTTTTGAGGCAATAGACGTACAAGGAACCCTGATAGAGCGCTCGGCTGCCCTTCAGGGTAGTATATATATATATATATATATATATATATATATATGTGTGTGTGTGTGTGTGTGTGTGTGTAACAGATTTATGCGATAAGACCTTGGTTACCTCCATAGGCGATTACGACCCTCGGAGGAGGATCCGTGTAGCCCTCTCGGGTTGTCCCAAAAGCGGCCAGAAGAATTTTCTCCTTAGGAACTCAGTTTCTTCTCGAGCGATATAGCTTGAAATCACGCTTAAATGGGCGTGGCCTGTATCAAGCCCCTGAGACTTGGTGCAATTCTTACTAGAGGGCTCGATAGAAGTCCTGCCTGAGAAGCAAAGCGCTCCGCCTAAGGGATTTAGTGTCTCCCTAGCCGGGCTACGTGATGGGGCTTGGAGATCCCATATAAGAAGAGTTTTCGTCTGAGAGATTGAGTATCTCCCCGGTCGATATAGCTTTGAAATCATGCTTAAATGGGTGTGGCCTATATCAAGCCCCGGAGACTTGGTGCAAGTTTTGCTATAGGACTTGCTAGAAGTCTCGTCTAAGAAGTAAAACACCCCTCTTGAGGGACTTAGTGTCTCCCCTACTAGGCTTCCTGATAAAACATATGGTGGGCTCGGTGTCTCGACAGCCATGCCATATGATCTAGGAGCGGTAAAATTATGGATTATTTGAGGTTAAACAAAAGCTCACAAGGGAAAACGGTAGTCCCCGTGATACTCCCATTAATAGAGAGTAAATAAAATTCATCCTCTACCAAAAGATTCGTGCCTGAGGGACTGTGTAGTGTTATATTTGTACATAACCTTGCCTAAGGCAATATATTCAGGACCACTCTAGAAAGGGGAGACAACACGAGGTCGCCCAAAAGGAGGCACCGACTCGCTCTTTAAGTTTTATTGTCCATTAAGAAGAATTAACTTTAGCTTATAATGGAGGTATGAAGTGGAATACAGACTTACTACTCAAAGTTTGGAGATTTTGAGAACTTTGGTGTTTGTACACAAAGAAAGACAAGCTTGATATT
The DNA here is from genome assembly GCF_029867415.1 of Vicia villosa. Lineage (NCBI taxonomy): Eukaryota > Viridiplantae > Streptophyta > Magnoliopsida > Fabales > Fabaceae > Vicia > Vicia villosa. The sequence goes on along the minus strand of NW_026705862.1, from coordinate 319,527 downwards.
AGAGCTTTCAAATTTGTATTCACTAATTATCTGGGAAGTGTGAAGGACTACAAGTCGTGGAAGATGGATCCTGGAGGAGGATTAAGGTTTGTGATAAGAAGGAATCTTATGAAGAAACCCGCATGAGATGAGGTGGAAAGATCTGCAGAATCTAGACTAAGAAACAACAAGGTTAGAGGAAACTCGGCTTGAGGTGGAGCTTTCAACTAGTGTGACTACAAATACGAGGAGGATTAGACTCTGACTTTTAGTCCATGTAGCAGATAACTTATGTCGGCTCTTGACTATCGATGGGCTAGAGATAAGGAGAATGAGAATATTGTTCCACCATTTATCATGCTCTAAATGAAGTTGAAGATTTGCACGACTCATAACCAAACACCTTCAAGAAAGAATTTGAGAGTAAATAGAGCAAAAATGATTGAAGACCGTGAATGAAGAAAATGCATTCATTGGAGAAAAACCACACTTGAAAACTTGTGGATCTACCTAAGAACCAAATAATTGCTGGATGCAAAAGGATTTCCAAAAAGAAAAAACGGTATTGTGGAAATTGAAGAGTCAAGGTTCAAAGCAAGACTGCGGAAAATGATTTTACTCAAGTGGGGGGGGGGGGGGTTACATTGAGTTTTTCTCACCAATGGTAAAAAAAAATTGTTTGATAAGGGTTCTTATGGTTGTTTTGAATCAATACAATCTTGAGCTAGAAGAAATGTATGTGAAAACCTTTTTTTTACATGGAAACCTCGAAGATACAAACTACGCGAAATAACCGAAAAGGTTTTGTAGAGGACAAGCATAAGGTGAGTCTTTTGAAAAAAAATATTTGTATGGGTCATAACCACAAATTATTAGGGGTTGAAACAAAGCTCTAGACAATAAAATTGTCGATTTGATGATTTTTTTTGAAAGAATAATTGTGAGAAATTGAGAAAAGAGTGGATTATTCTTATTTCACTATAGATCAGTAAAGCTAAGACTGTTAACACTTCTTTGAATTATGACACAAATATTTTGATCTTGCAATGTCTTTAATATGAAGATGAGAAAAAAAAAATGAAGAGTACTCCTTATATAAGTGGAGTTGGAAACATCATGTATGAAATAGTTTGTAGTAAAGTTAACATATATGATTAGCATAATCAAGCCGACCCAATCAATCAAGAGGCCCTATTCTAATTTACAAAATAGAGCTAAATTAATAAAATATAATTTTAAAAATTATGATTTTACACCAGTTTAAAAAAAAAAGTGATATAAAATGATATATGTTTGAAAACAAATTATGATTTTACACAATTTTTTTTTTTGAAAAAATAGATGTAAAATCTATTGTTTTTGTAATTAAAAATAATAATTGAAATCCCCAAATTTTGGGTGCAGCATGTGGATAGTCGACCCTGAACATAATGAGTTCATTTATAACAAATTGAAGTCATGTATATTAAAAAGCTTTAAGATAAATTTTGAGATATTTGAATAGATCGTCGAAAAGATCACACAAGAATAATTTAAGATGTTTTGGAAGAATATGTAGATGCAATGCAACTATGTTGGAGATGTGAATACTAGAAATTAGTTATGAATGTATACATTATAATTACCAAAATATCATTTATTTGGCTAATGATAATCATCCACTGTATCATAAAAGAACAAAATACATTGATATCCATTTGCACTTTTTTATGATTAAATATAAAAATAAAAATAAAAAAGTGATTGAAAAAGTTGTTTCTGTGTGTTAATCAAAAAGTTGTTTCTGTGTGTTAATCAAGTTAGTCTGTAGATCAAGGTTGAAACATTGTTTGAATTTGACTAATTTTGATGAAGAGTATTTCAAAACTGACAACAACATTAAGGTGGTTGATGGTTAATTTAACATCACCATCAACTTAAAGGCAAAGTGGAAATTTATTGTGTATGCTTTTTAAATCTTTTTCATGTCAAATATAATAACTATTCTCGATTATATAGGAAGCATGCCAAGTTGATGAGCCGTGAAACATGTAATCACGGATGGTGCATGACCCTTACTCTATCTAGACTCTAGTGCATACTTGGCACGATTAAGTCACTCAATTTCAATACCAAACAAAATTGTAGTGGCCAGATGTTATCGATTGAAAGCATTTTGCTCAAACTACAATTGCGGTGAGTTAACAAAAACAAAACATGGGACATATCCAAACACGTGTCACTCATTTTCAACGTATGGAAACCTCATCAGATACCGAGTAATGAATCCGAACAAAACGAAGAAGAGGCCCGATTCTGTCTCACTCTGCATGCACCATCTTGATCTTACCATCTTTTATTATTTATAAGATAAGATAATAAACAAGCTTCATCTCTTGGTTTTGCTTTTTCTATGAACAATGGAAGATGAAAGGACAAACAGAGATGGAAAGAGGAAAACAAACACTTCTTTAGGAAGAAGAAGCTTAACTATTGGTGGTGAAGGTGGAATTACTGGACTTCTTGTGTTTGGTGGAGCCTTGGCCATTGCAGGTTTCATGGCTGTGACTTCTTTTGGAAACAAAAAACATAAGAGAAAAAGCATCCATCCTCACCACCAAGAACAATATTTATTGGATGATGATGATAAAGCTTCTCTTCAACATTCAACAAACCAGTTTGGAGAGGATGTCACATCGTATGATATAATAATTATTTAATAAATAACATATCACACATGCATACCTAAGTTAATTGCTAAATGTATCTTTTATTAATAATTATGGATATAATGTTAACATGTGTCAGTTGTTGTTGCAGCTGTTTGACATCCAATGAGTGTGCCAAGACAGATGATTCCTCGGAGTTGCAACCCTTGATTCTGGTGATTTGTCCATATTTATTCAATGCAGTTGTGAGAGTTTTTGATATATATTGGCTTTAACTTGGATGTTGAATTTGGTTCAGGAGGAGAAAATTGACAATGAACCCAATAGTGATTGCCTTCATCATCAGGAAATTGCATTCTCTGACTACTCCCAGCCAGAAAGTGCAACATCCTCAAACGAAAATATGGTTGTGGAAGAAAGTTCGGAGTTGTTTAACAACTCCGGTGACTGTGAACAAGAGGAAGAGAAGGGTGAATCTGAAAATAGCCTAATAACATCTACTGAAACAAATGATGAGGATGATGACACGGACTCTGATGATGCTACGGAGGAGACTGGGGAAGAAGATAGCTTAGAAGCAACAGAGACCACTTCCCTTGATGACAATGAGGAGTTGATGGAACATGAATACAAGAAATACTACTGTGAAAGCAATGTTTGCAGTGACTTATATGCAGATGATGGTTCCTACTATGCTTCAAACAAGACAGCACCAAAAGAAGCAATGTGGAACAAAACAGCAAGTTTCCCTGTGGTGCAGAAAGTTCAACCATCAATATTGGCAACCTGGGTTATGCCTATGCTGAAGCTAGGATTTCTAATGTTCCTAGCTGCACTGACCCGTGGCCTACTGCAATCTCTTTATGTTCTTGATGACGATGACTCTGTAATAGCCCCATGAGGTGAAATTAGGATCAATGTTTTTTTTTTAAACAAAAAGGATCAACATATATAAATATATAATGTCAGAAAAACATATATAAATGTATGTGTGTTTTATGAGTTAAGATCAATATATTTGTTCATTTTAAATGAGTTTTGGAAATGTACATTGCTATTATCAGTTAGGTTACAAAACCGAGAAAGTATATTCTGAGAAGCCACATTTCAATAAAGTAAAATTATGTATATAAAAGAAGATATGGAACTTTTTACAAGTAAAAAAAAAAAGAAAGAATTCAGAATGCTCGTCTGCTGACCCTATCCTATATAAAGAATGCCATCATACCGAGCACTTAATCACACGTTTGGTAGGAATGGAATTAAAGTAAAGATATCCTAGCAAGCTCCTTGTGTAAATGCTGCACAAGTACTTTACAGTGTATACTCTTTTATCCTATCACTCTTTTCTATATACAACAATGCCTTCAGTTTCGAGTTTCTGAGACTTTGGCTCAATTGGCTGGACGCTGCCTGTTTATTGGGTTAGTGAATTGGAACAAATATATGAGAACTGTAAACCAAAATTTAGACATATAAATGTCTGCGCTTCTGCGGACAAAACTTAGTTCAAGATCTGATCATTCATCTAGCATTCGAGAACGCCATGGTTTTCCATCAAGCTTGGCCAGCTGCAGCCAGTAGACCATCCCAAAACACCCAGTATTTGATCTACTCTAGAGCAAGCATTCACCTGAGGAACAGAATAGCTGTGTAAGTTGACCATGAATACATAAATTCAATGAAACAATGATCACAAATTAAGAATCAAGCAAAACCAGGGTTAGAGATGATACAGTACCAAATTTTCTAAATTTCCTTCTATATGAAATAGCATAACAGCCATTCCCCTTCCTCGATCAATCTCAGCCTGGCCATTGATAAGCCAAAATAAATAAGTACTTGTATGATGTCAAAGACAACATCCTATATTTGAGTATAGTATAATTTATGGGGACTTGGTTTAACCACTCACCACACAAGAGCATATGGTTATATCTGCTGTGGCCAATACCGTACTGACCTCCGCCATCATGCCTAAAACAACGGTTTACAAGTTTAAAACCAAGATAGTGAATTAATGTATTTCTTAAAAATTTAATTACTAGATGAAATAGTAACGGTTAAAGAAGCAATGTGTATATAGACCTTCATTTCACCAGCCTATCATTAAGTTGTGCCCTTACCTAGTGAATATACTCCCATGATATCATTTTACTTTTATTATTATTGCAGTTGAAAAAATGCAGTTATGAAAAAGTTCATCGACCACAATGTGCATAGCATCCAATTTACAGGCATGAAAGATCAGGAAGCTTACCTCTTCGGTCTATGCATACTAAAGATAACCATTGGATAGAGTGTCCTTCTATATTGTGCCACGAGGCAATTTTATGGGCTTTCCATCTTTCTAAACCTGGCAGGACTTCTTTATATTTTGGATTGTTTACTTGAATCATATTGGCAACATGGTTTCCCTGCAACATCATGTCCCCTTTGCCATTCAAACTTAAATGATGCACATGCTTATTGTGTTTTCCATTGAGCTTAGGGGTCCATGCACTTCCATTCTTACTCTGGAGGACAGTCTCACTTCTTTCTGAAGTTGATATTTCCACACCGTTCAATAATATTTTCCCACTCCTATCTTTAGAACCACTGGAACCATTTGGCAGCTTTTCAGATTCTCTATCTTTGTCAGAATCACTTAGAAATTCATTAACTGCTTCTGTGGTGATATCAGCCGCGGAAAGTGCAGCTTGTTCCTTCAGAAACTACAAAAAAAAAGTATAAAACGATTAAACTACAGATATAGCATAAAATTTATAGGAGTTAGCAAATCATGCTCAAAATTTCTCATGTGACCTACTTTCATTATTTTATGTCTCGCACTCCGTGTTTTAGCATGTTGCAACCACTGCTTATGCCTTTGAAAAGCTGATTTGCTGGAAAGTGCCTGGTAACAAAGTTATGAGCTCCAATGAAGTGAAAGGTATGCATGATATTTTGACTAACTCAAAGACCATTTATGAAAATTTATGTAAATATGAAAGCTGGAATAATTTCCTTATACTAGCATAATATCACTTGTCAAACCTAAGCCATTAACACAATGTCAATAACAAAAAAGATATTGATAACTGATTCCATAATATATTCTAAAGAAAATAAACACAATGAAAATGAAATAAATCTCTAAGATTGCTTCCTTAATGATATGGATAACTAATTCCATAATATATTCTAAAGATACACTAAGATATTACAAATTTATCATGATGATATGCTAAGACTCATATTCTAAAATAGAATGTTCGTGAATATACAGATTTTAATACCCAAAATATTTGACAGCTCGTGATTTGATAATAAATCTGAAACTTAATAACCGTAGGCAATCATATAACTTGATTAACATCACAGCTTGCAAATTAGATTTGTGTTCTGGGTTTTTTAATGTGAGCAACCTTTCACATGATAAATAATAAGGATCACCAATTACCCCACTTTTTCTCCTTTTAAATTACCTTTTTTTAATTTCGTGGTAAGAAAAAGATTACAGAGATGCTAATCTATAAAATCAATAGGAAAATGAGTAATTAACATGTGAAAAAGTGGGCACTTAATAATCTGTATATGTGCAAGGTTGCACATTTTAGAAAAACCGTTCTATTTTTTATATTTTCAAAATTTTATCACTTTCCCGTTGCATCAGATCCATCAATCCAAATAGCAAATATATGGGGTGAGTTTAACAATACTGACATTATATGTGATTATCTCTACAACTTCTGCATTAGCAAGCACGCGTGCAGGAGAAACAAGGTTGCCATTGACCTGCATTAAACCAAACATCTCAATAATAATACCATAATAAAAATGCTTTCGCTTTGTATGTCTTTTACTGACCAACACTAAATTCCATCAGTATGAAAATAGTGATACCTTTGCAGCTACCATCTTGTTGCCAATTTCAGTGTGTATCATATAAGCATAATCAATTACTGTAGCACCTTGAGGTAGATTCCTAATCTACATTAAAATATGGTGAAAAAAGGAAATATCACGAAACTGCAGATGGTTTAATTTCTGATTCAGGATTCTTAATTATCTTCAGCAAATTGGATGAAGAAATACTGCCGCATAGTATACGATATAGTCCACATTACCTCTCCCCTGGGTGTAAATACAAAGACTCGACTGCCCAAAAGATCTCTTGTAACAGTGTCCACAAATTCCCTAGAACTCATGTTGCCAACAAACTCTTCTTGCCACTCCCTAATAGCATTGAGCCAGCCAATCTGTAGAAAAGGCTCGTGAAATAAGTACCGAGATTTTAATTTTTGGTGCAAAGCCAAGACCAACAGCGTAATAGCATTAAAATTGAGTAATAGTTATACTAAGCTCTCTCTTTTAAACGTGATTTCTATCATAATCAATCAGGGATAGATAGCATACTCTGAGTGCAATGTTGGCATTGCTAAGACACACTGTCTTCCCCCTTGAGCTTTTACTGCTGGGCACTGCACTTCCAACCAGTCCAGTAACAAATTCTCTCCCACTATAATGAGCTGCAATGCCCCTCTCAGCTATCAAGTCCATTTCTTCTGTTCTAATCTACAAAAATAAATAATAAATTGAAGAGGATAAACTCATTAGAAAATTTTAAGGTGAACTTCATTCAGATCAGCTAGGGCAGTAGGGAAAATTCCTTGAAGAAAATGGAACATACAAAAATTAAATTTTGAAATAACCAAATAAAGACTACCTGGATTTCAAGCCTGAACATACTCTCATACAAAAACGGAATCACAATGCTATGAAGACTCTTGTACCCATTAGGTTTAGGGGTTGCAATATAATCTTTCATCTACAAAAAGTAAATCCAATATTTCTTACTAAACCAAAAATTTCTCACAAATCAATGAAAATATGTTACTCTTAACTAATATTATGTATTCTAAATAGAATAAAAAACAACATACGTACAGATCTAGGATTTGGGGTCCAAATTCCATGGATCAACCCCAGAACATGATAGCAAATCTGCAGAAAACATGAAAATGAGAGAAAGGCCTTTGATATACCATGTAAAAGGTAGAGCAAGTGGAGAAAAATCAGTTGTCAATGAGTAATTGGTTACCAGCTGTGGACTGCATAAAGGCCCATCTCCAATGTACGGCTTTGGTTTAATAATGATACGAAGCTGGATACATCAAACAGTTGATGACTCAATAAAAAAACACAATTTATTCAAATTCTTTATAGCACATTAAGCTTTTCAAGGTATAAATCTAGGTAACCTGTGCAATTTGGTTAATCTCATTGATCAAACCTTTAGATTTGAGCACAGCTTTGTAGACACTGCAAATAATCAATAATATTTCTTAATTAATAGTCAGTGAAAGAAGCACCTAAAATTCCAATAAAGTATGCACGCAGTATGTATGTAAAATGTATGTGATATCGAACAAATCAGCCACCGTGAACAGGTGGATAAACAAAAATGGTTGCAGTGGCACTGAGTATCATGGATTAACCTGTAAGGCTCTTTGCAGACAGCTCGAATTTCTGTTTTAACTGTCAAAAGGTCTAAGAATTGATCATCTTGGATTTTCTTTAACAATATTTTGTTAGCCTATCAAGAAATGGAGAAGAAAAAAGGTTTAATAACTAATGCAATGATGCACAATCACCCAGAAAAAAAAGGTTTAATAAATGAACATATAGAGGTGGCATTGCAGTAATAATTTATCTGCTTTTCTATATTAACAAAAAATTAATATAGCCTGACCAGCACTACCTCTAAAAGATCTTTCTCATGTTCTTTGAATAAGTCAGCAACTCTTCTCTTCACCTTTGCATAATCTTCAGCATTTGTGTACATAAATGATAGGTTTTCTAGTTCTGACTGCATCATAAAAAAAGCATAATTATGAAGCAGGATCTAAGAGAATTTCCCCCGTGTCAAGAAATACGCGTATTTTATAATAATGTTGAAAATAAGTATTTCTATCCTGAGTTCTAGTCTATTTATATGGACTTGTGGCATAGTAGGAACAAAATATGCATGCAAGTTCTTAGCATTGGCAACAGTGAAATTATACCATACCTTAATTTGATACATCCCAAGCAACTTTGCCAAAGGAGCAAATACCTGTAATGTTTCCATCGCAATGCTAGTCTGTACACAGCATACTAAAGTTAGAAAACAATTTTAGAAACAAGGCCGGTCCATCACGAACTCAACACAATTGATATACACATAACATGTTAAAATGACAATACTTCTATATTCTTCATGATATAAATACCCAAAAAGGCTCATTCAGTATTTTTGACATTGTCATTTTTTTTCTACAAAATTCGTGATATTAACAGAAAGCAATAAAGGCTACTAAGAGAGATGGACAGCTCTTCATAAAAGAAATGCAATTCACTTTCAGTTTCAAGACACTGAAGATTAATGGCAAGTGGACTAAATGGATATGAATTGTAATTTAAAGGTTAGTGACAATGACAACAGATGTTGCTCATATGCAACATTTCTATCAAAATCCTTAATTTGCGTGTCTGGCTTAGGACCAGCCCTAGCCTAAAGCAAGCGAAGTTTTAGGCCTCTATTTTTATATTATTGAGACTTCTAAATCTAGTCCTCCTTACTCTGATTATATATCAAAAGTCCCACACAATAATCACATATTTGGCAACAGCGCAGCGGTAACAATGTGTTGGTTACTACGTCCTTGATCACGGGATCGAATCCAACATATCTCAATTTGCTCTTTTTGTAAGGAACAAATTATTTCCAAAAATAAAAGAATATCTCTCAATGGCATCAAACACAGTGAGCCTTGATTCAAACTAAAAAATTAACCTTCGCGCCACTGCATTTTAGCAATAAAGTACAGCTCATACAATATATTCATACTTAAAATGCTATCATTAGTTGGACTCATAATCTGATTCACTTAACCATTGTGGCCTACTTAAAGAATTTAATCAAGCTCTAGGATTGTTTACACACAACAAAAAATTACATCAATTATAGTTAATAAATAATAGTCACGCTTTAAATATATATAAAAGTTATAACATATATAAAATGTTGTTAGTTTTAATAGGGCCTTGTATAAATTACACTTTATGCTTCAAATTACGTTGGGCCAGTGTCCCTGGCAAGGACACTTCTGTATTATTTAAAAGTAAAAGGATTGGAATGGAAGGCCATGTTAGTTTTCTTATTTGTGGCAAAAGAATGATAAAGAGTCACCAGTAGATTATTCAAGTCAATGGAACTTACTTGTTTATGTGGAGGCATGTGTGATAGAGTGCGCATGTTATGTAACCTATCTGCTAATTTGACGATAATAACACGAACCTGCAGTGACAAGCAAATTAGTTGCCAAGCTAACATCAACATACTATAATACTCTGGGAAGTGACAAGTAACTTTTTCAAAAAAGAAAAAGAGAAGTAACTTTTTCAAAAAAGAAAAAGAGAAGTAACTTTTTCAAAAAAGAAAAAGACAAGCAACTTTTATGTAAAAGAGGTCACCTCCTCAGTCATAGCCAGAAACATTTGCCTTAGGTCCTCTGCTTTCACATCTTGAGCAGAATCTTTTTCATTCTTGTACTTCAACTTTCCCAGCTTTGACACCTAGTTGGGATTGAGAATGTAATGTGAATCCAATGTATGTAGCAAACATATGAATATGGTACCAAAGCCACTAACTTTATATAATGTTTCATTAATACATTAAAATCTAGGTTACCAAAATACCTTGGTCTCTCCTTCCACAATGTGGCGCACCGTAGCACCAAATTCTTCCTCTATCCTCTCAAAAGTCACAACATCTGTATCTTCAACCGTGTCATGAAGTAATCCAGCAGCAATTGACTCCCAATCAAGTTCCTAGACAAATGGTTGGATTTATTCATTATAAATATTGATTTGTTATATGCATATATAATTATATCAACCATATTTCAGAAGAGGTAGCATTCTTAAAAACTCACAAGTTCTCCAAGAATTCGTGCAACCTCAACTGGATGAATGATGAAGGGTTCACCGCTGCGCCTTTTCTGACCATCATGAGCTTTAAATGCCAACTGTATCAACCAGGAATAAAACAGAAACAAAACAAAAAGGTAATTTTCTACTATATCGACGAGATTGTTTTGCCCAAACAAGTATATTAAGATTGCTTTGTTAAGGTAGTCAGCTTACCATAAAAGCATTATGGACTAACTCTAGTTCTTTAGGAGGAAGATACGAGATCACGGGCTTAAGATCCTGTTGCAATTAAATAATATTTAGTACAACTCAGGCTCAAACAAAAAGAACGTCCCCATTAGGAGAACTATAATCAACAATACACATGCCAGGTTCATAAAGTTCAGGATCCTACCTCCCACAAGCTTCTAGGGGAAAACTCGCTGGCAGTATCCATCGAAAAAGCCGAAGAACAAGATAATTTCCGTTGTCTAGGAGCAAATCTAGAAAAGATAGATCTAGAGAATCCATCACGATGTGTGATGCCATTGCCAAGTGTTTCATCAGAATATGAACCTACTATACTAAAGGCTTCACATGCCTGCAAATTTGCAAGATTGATAGTAACCTAGTTATTAACAACAACAATATCAAAATAAAACACTCAAGTCTCAAGCAACATTAGAACATCAAATTTGATTTAATACGAACATAAAAGCAGTAAGGACCGTCCCAAACAGACAGCTAAGTTGGTATGTTGAACGACGCGAGTTCTAAGTTCTAACCAAGAGGTTCAGGGTTCGAACCTTGAAAACTAACCTAAACACTAACTAATTAACATTTTCCTACAAAAATAACTGCAATAACGATCCAAGTTCAGGGTTCGAACCTTGAAAACTAACCTAAACACTAACTAATTAATTATTTCCTACAAAGCATACTAACTCAAAACAAGAAATGCCAAAATCGCCAAGGGAACTGCAAAACTTACAAAACTATATCCATTCCTTCTTCCATTCCGCCCATTCAACAAGTAATGATGAGGACGAGCCGTAGTAGCAAGAAATCCAGTAAGAACCCTAGGAGATTTCCACGCACACGATTGATAACTACAATCATGTCTTCCATTTCCATCCCCTCTCCACAAATTACACGCGTTTACACACTCCAACGAAACTGCACACAAAAATAAACGAACATTTCCAACGTTTCATCTTCAACAATAACAGAACTACTCAAAACCGATAAGCAACAAAGCAAATAATTCAAAATTGAATATGCTCCGATTGATTGCGTATGAAAGAATCAAGCTACAGGCGTAAATTTGAGTGATAATTTTGAACATTATACTGAAAACGAAAACACATGCACGCAAAATATCAAGGATGTGAGGGTTTTAGCAGTGATGAAACGTACCTGACATGGAAGGAGTAGTAGATGCCATGATTTGAAGATGAGGAATCTCATTGAAGATTGAATTCCATGAGTGTGATGATAGGTTTTGGAGGAAAAGGGGAATCGGAAAATTGAGGAGATGGTTTTTGCGGTTATGTGAAGAGAGTGAGAGAGAGAGAGAGTGTCTGTGTGTGTCGAGAGCGAGAGAGAGGCCAAAGAAGGACAGATAACAAACACAGCAGCAATGCAAATGGGATATCCTGTTTCGCTCAGTCCACACAAATACCGTTTTATTAAGATATTTTTATTTTTATCTTCTTCTTCTCCTTCCATCTATTTTTTTTTTTTATTAGTCACTAAATCAATAAATAAATTCATGCTTCAAATTTTAATCATATTATAGTATCATGTTATATGATAACCCTATGACTTTGTTTGGATTAATGGATTCATATAATTGATACAATAGTATCATGATATAAGATAACCCTATGGTTTTGTTTAGATCTATATAATCGAACAGAGAGAGCAGAAGCGATATTTTATTGTTTGAATTATTTAAAATTGGATGGAGTGGAATACAATGGATGGGTATGAATTACATTTCATTCCATCATTTATCATTATATTTCTTTCCCTTAGATTTGAATGGAATGAAGAACTTATTTTGTTTCGTCTCAAGATTTTCCAAAACAATATAATGAAATTTTCATTACGCTATGTTTCATCCGACTTTGTTACTTTTGATTCTGATGTGTTCAGTTCCAAACATAGATGGTAACTTATAGTAAGGATAAGGCTTAATGCATCTTTTGGTCTCTTAATTTAATTTAATGTTTTGCTTTAGTTCCTTAACTAAAAAATGTTACGAAGTAGTCCCTTAACTAACATTTTGTTATCTTAAATGGTCTCTTCCGTTAGTTTTTGTCAAAAAAAACGTTAAGTATTGCCTTGCTGGACATTTAGAATTTGATCTGGAATTTGTTTATTTTATATTGATTTAAAATTTGGAAAATAAAAAAGAAACGTGCTGAAACGTATTAGGGCAAAGTTTCAATGAGAGAAACATCATTTGCATTTTGAAGACGAAACGAAGTTGAAGACGAAACAATTGGGACGAAACGAAAGTTGAAGCCCTAGCACCTTTGAAGATAAAACTAAGACGGTCTGCAATCAAATAATGTTTGAAGAAGAAACCCTGAGGTACGAATACTCAACTGTAAGTTACTAAAAATGTAAAAAAAAAAATCCTTAGTCATCTTCCTTAATACTTCTTCTATCTTATGTAGCTTGAATAGGTCATAGAGATGAAGTTTGATGTATTATGCATCATTCTGGTGAATTTTTAAAGGAGTTTGCTAATTTTACCAAGTCGGGTTATAAAGGGTTAGAGACAATTTGGGATATTGATCCTGATTATTGGAGTTATTTTGAAATTTTAGGTAAGTTAAAAGAGTCAGGTTATCCAACTGTAGATAAGTTTTGGTATTACGATGAAATGAATGTTAATGACATTGTTCTGTTGGAAGACGACAAGGGAGCTAAGAAGATGAAAACAATTGCAGTGATGACTGTGGCATGCCATTTATATGTTACTCATCCTCTTTCACAGCCTGACATTATTAAGGAACATATACTTTAACTAGAATACTCAATTCCCATTGTGTTTGAAGATGTTGTGGATGAAGGAGTCAACTTGAATGAGGTCCCCACCATGTTTGAAAATGTTGTGGATGAAGGATACAACTTGGATGGGTGTTTCTTAAAGGGATAGTATGGTAGACAAATACTAGATGCCCTTGGGAGGGACCCAAATGATCAAATGATTCCAATTGCATCTGCTGTTGTCGAGGGTGGAACTAAAGATTCATGAAGTTGATTTTTGGAATTAGTTACAGCTGATTTGGAATAAGTTGGTTTTTAGAATTATTGATAGCTGATTTGGAAGGAGTCAAATTCTGCAACACTTACACCATCATAAGTGATGAACAAAAGGTTAATATCTTCATCTGTTTTAATGATATTAAAGTCTATTTTAATAATTTCTCACATGATTAAATATTCATATGTTTTAACTGTATTGCAGGGTTTGTTGCCAACACTTGAGGAGTTGCTACCTGATGTTTACCAAATGTTTTGTGTTAGGTATCATTATCTTAATATGTTTACTATGTAGTCCCCCTGTTGTTTAATAAGTTTCATTGTAGTCCCTTTATTATGACAAGGGTTTCAAAGTAGTCCATTCAATGTGTTTGCATACATTTGTACAACAACTTCAAGGAGAAGTTCCCATGTCTTAAACTAAAGGAACTGATGTGGAGGCTGCAACTGCTATTCATGTCAATGCATGGGAGAAAATCATGCTTGAAATCAGGGGTGTTAATGAGGAGGCATTTAATCACCTTATCAAAATTTTACTAAGGTTCTTGAGCAAATCAAGGTTTAGGACTAGTACAAGATGTGACACTTTGGTGAATAATATGTCAGGGGCTTTCAACTATATAATTGTAACTGCAAGAGCCAATCCAATTGTCACTATGCTTGAAGAAATAAGAGTGTATCTTAAGTAGATATGGGAGTCAAATAGGCAGAAGATTGCCAAATACTAAGGTACAATTCTACCAAATATCAAAAAGAGGATGGCAAGGGAATCACAAAAAACAAACCATTGGATTGTGAGGTAATATGATTATAATATGCTTTTATAATCTACATGTAATATCTTTACAATTCTACCAAATATCAAAAAGAGGATGGCAAGGGAATCACAAAAAACAAACCATTGGATTGTGATTTTTACATGTGCTACAGGCACATAGGTGAATATGACTACGAGGTCAAGCATATATCATTCAATGGGAAAAAATATATTGTTAATCTTTCCAAAAAAGAATGTTCATGTAAGATATGGATGCTGACAGGGTTGTCATGTTGTCATGCAATGACATGCATGAAGGATTAGCATTTAGAAATTGATGATTTTGTATCTGACTGTTATAAAAAGAAATGTCATGAAACTTGTTTTGCATAAGTTATTTATCCAGTTAATGGGGAAACTTTATGGACAAAAACTGATGTTGTTGATCTTCAACCATCACTCATTAAGAGATAACTTGGTAGGCCTAAGAAAAAAGGAACAAAGAGGCCAGAGGGATGGTGAGAGATGAGCCACATCTAAAATGAGTAAAACATGGAATCAAGTGCATTCGTTGTCATAAGGATGACCACAACAAGGCCACATGTAAACTGCCAGCACCACAAGAAACTTCAAGTCAACCACCACAAGCACCTTTAAGTCAGCCACCACAAGTACCTTCAAGTCAGCCACCACAAGCAACACCAAGTCAGGCAACACAAGCAACTCCAAGTCAGCCACCACAAGCAACTCCAAGTCAGGCACACCTTCAACTCAACCACCACCAAAAAAAGAAAAGAACACTTCAGGGGGGATTTGTGTCAAGTCAACATAATTTTTTATTTTGGTTTGATACTTTTGTTATGTTGTTTTGAGAATGCTATGTAATTTTGCATTATGGGAAACCTTTTATTATGGGAATGATATGTAATTTTACATTATGAATCACAATGTCATTTTGAACTGGTATGTAATTTTGTACTGCTTATTGAAATTATATGGCTTATATTGCCATTTTGAATTTCTAATACCACTATCTGCTTATTATAATCCTGTTACTGCTAAACGAAATGTTACACCAGTGGTTTTTTCCATTCTTTTATACCAGTGTTTTGTTTCATTGTTACATCAGTGTTATAACAGTGTATAATGAACAATAATTGACAGAGTATAATGAACACAAATTTTTTATCATAATATTATGCATTAAACCAACAAAAACGTTACATAGATAAAGTCGTGACATATACAAAATTTAACCCAACAAATTACATTGATAAACTCATGACAACACACTGCATTACCCTAAGCACAAAATCCCAACCTATTTGAAATACATTGTTACAAACACAAGATTAAACCCTAAGCTCAAAATCCCAATCACAATGGACATTGTCAACCATCCTCTAGTGTGGAAAACTTCATTCTTCAATTTTGAAATTTTCTTCTTTTTCCTTTCATTCTTCTAATATTTTTTATCAACTATTTCATCACATAACCACTTGAAGAAATTACAGCTCTTATCCAAGGATTTCTATAATTTCTACAATCTCAAAATTTTCTCCCACAGTTCACATTGTTCATATCACTGACAGTAAGAAGAACACTTTCATCTTGGCAAAAACACTTCACCCTCCCATTTCTACTAAGTATAGATCCAGATGTCCCAAAGCTTTGATTGTTTGGCATTGAAGCATTGCTTGCATTCTTTGACATTAGGGAAGAAAACAAAATAAAATGCAACAAACAATAAAAAAAACAAAAGAAGATGAAAGCTGGAAGCTGGAAGATGAAAACAATATGCAAATGAAAGTTGAAAGATGAAGATTCAACCCTAGAATCTAAAAACAAAAACTGCAAGATAAAGAATCAACCCTAGAGTGCAAATATAACACAAATGATGAGTCAACAAGTTACATTTGCCTACTTGTCATGCCACGTAGTCACTACATAACATTTTTTAACAAAAACTAACATAAGGGACCATTTAAGGTAACGAAATGTTAGTTAATGGACTACTTTGTAACATTTTTAATTTAGTTAAAGGATTAAAGCGAAACATTTAATTGAGTTAAGGGACTTGGAGACTAATTATGCCTAAATATAATGAATTACTTATTATGGTGTACATTGTACAATTTATAATAATATGGTCTAGACTACAATATTACAGGTTATTGGATCAGACAAACTCAATAATATTGTTTACGATATTTTTAATATTAATTGTAAAGTGTGTCAATGCTACCACAAATGAATGTTTAGTCATTAGATTTGTGAGAACATGGACGAGTTAGTTGGTAATTTAGATGACATTCGTATGTGTGTGTGTATGTGTAAGAGAGAGAGAGAGAGAGAGAGAGAGAGAGAGAGAGAGAGAGAGAGTGTGTGTCATGAAATCTTTTTGGTCTAAAGGTAACAAACATGAAATACAAAGGTAAATGTAAAAGGCGACAAGTCATAAAAAAAAAATTAAAAAATTAAAGACAAAAGTGCAAATAACAAAATGTAAATCACCCATAATTTTAAAATAGATTTGAATTATAAATGATTAAGGTGATAGAATTTTAATTACATGAAATGTAAACTTTGCTAAAAAATAAAAGACTCAAAATAAATATGCGCGAAGGTTGAAAAAACTCAAGTTTAAATTGCTTGAGGCTATGTTTGGACTGATGGAACATAATGAAACGGAGCGGAATGAAACATAACGGAGCAGAACAAAATGAAGAAGAATGAAATATAGATCTCCCTCCATTTGGTTATTTTATTAAAAATTTCTCACTCCACCACATATACCCCAAATGTCAAGTGATGTGAACAACTTACAACAATCCTATAGTAAAGACAAGAATTAACAGTGGATTTTTAAAAAAATTATTACAAGAGTGAAAAAATGGAAAAATAAATTTAAAACATAGTACCTCAATAGGCTTAAACAATAACGTAACACCATATATTTATGTTTCAAAGCTAATGTCAAAAAGGTCAATATGAGATTACTACAACATATAAAAAATAAGTTAATGTAGTAGTACCTCAAACGCTTAAACCAACACACAACATCATATATTTATGTTTCATAACTAAAACAATAAAGCTCAATATCAAATTCCAACAATATTTTAAAAAATATTTAAAATCATCACATACGAGAACCCTACGACATTTAAAAAATAGAAAAAAAGGAAGCATCACAATTTATAAATTTAAAAACTAAAAAAAACACCTCAGGTGATTGAGCCAGTAGTCTTCCCCATTTATAACCAAAGTGTCTCTTTACCGAAGATGAGGAGTCCATACTAAATGAATGAGATGGTAAGACTGTGTAGGGGTGATCAAAACCAAACCAACCCAATAAAAAACCGCAAACCAAACCAAAACCGCAAAAAATCGCATTTGGTTCGGATTAGTTTGGGCCATCTTTTAACAAAACCGCACGGTTCGGTTCGGTTTGTGGTTTGTATTTTGTAAACCGAACCAAACCGAATCAAACCGCATTATGTTATAACCTAACTTTTACTTAACTCACATCCAACCCAAACTTAAATCTATTATACCTTAACCTTATGATTACGAATAATTTTCTCATCCTTACACATATGATTTTAGTCCCGATCTTCTCAAATCTCTAATAGCATTATCGCGCCTTCTTTGCCACATACATCTTCCTTCTTTTTCTATAATCTCTACTCTCTTATATTCTTTCTTTTTCACCTTCTCATTTTTATGAAAATGTTCCCTATTTCAATTTCATTTTTATCGCACATCTTTTTCTCTAATCTCTCAACTCTTTTCTTTTTTCTTTTTCACCTTTACTAATCTCTCGTCTCTTCTACTTTTTTGTTTCATTCTAATAATTTTTATATTGTTTTATACTATTATTTTATGTTTATTATTCCACTTTTGAGTAATTTAATCTTTACATATTAAATAGAAAGTTGTTGTCAAAATATGACGAGTTTTTTTGTTATCTGATAGTGTATGAATGTCTAAATACAAAGTTATGTTGTCATCTATATGTATATGTATGGTTCAATAAAATATTTGTAAAAAACCGAACCAACCGAACCGAACCAAACCGCATTAGTTTGGTTTGGTTCGATTCAGATTTTTTTTAAAAGCCAACCGAACCAAACCAAACCGCACGATTTTTTCTCTTGCGGTTCGGATGATTTTTTTCGTCAAAACCGCCCAAACCGCACCGCGAACACCCCTAAGACTGTGAGAATGAAAGAAAATGTAACTAACGGTGAAAAGGTAAAAAAAGATGTATCCTTTGGCGGTGGTTTAATGGAGAATGAGATATAAAGAGGTGGCGACCTTATCAAATTCTCTCTCAACCTTTAGTGTTTTTGAAAAATAGTGTACAAGAAATGGTGACAATGTGGAGAGAAAATTGTTAGTTTGTAGGTTTGTAGAGAGAATTGGTTTCGTTTCATGTCTATGAAAAAAATACATTGACAGTACTACCAATTTCTCTTTTCTTTGAACCTTTTTTATTGTAAAATATAAAAGATTCGGTTTCATATCTGGTTGAAATATCTAATTTATAAATACATTAAGGCTACAAAATATCATAATAGAAATCATTGATTTTGAGTTTCACTTTTTTTTTACACTTTTTCCGTTTTGATTTGTTCCAAACAAATTGATTGGTTGACCCAAAAGTTTTTCCAGTTTAAAACATTGAAAATATTTAAAAACACTTGGAAAAAGTTTTAAGAAAACATATTAAAATGTTTCATTAAAATTTAATAATAATAATAAAGTGGAAGGATACCTTAGATGATGATGAATCATATTTAGAAAATTCTAACTCATCACCACCCAGAGTAGCATACCCCTCCACCCCCTTTCAAATTCCACTTCATTTACTTCAAGTTCACCTTCTAGTATATCAAGTGATTTGAACAACTTATTACATTCCTATAA